>NC_043706.1:16221004-16412449 GCF_006229205.1 Suricata suricatta | reverse complement strand
TGGCTTCAAAACGTGGCATTCAGGGGTTCCAGGAAAATCCTTTCTCTGCATAAGGGAGAAATGAAGAAGGGGGGCGCTCAGGACCATGAAGATGACCAGATCAGCAAAAACATAGAGTGGTTTTGTCTCACTGTACCTTTTATCAGGGGCCCATCCCCGGTTTCCAGACAGGGGGCTTCTGGTGGGCCCGCCCTGGCTTTTCATCTTGGTTGCCATCACAAAGCAGGCTGCCTTTCTTCCTTTTCTTTCCCCTTTGCTGGCCTTCCCTTCTCCTTCCCCCAATGTTCTTCCTTTTCTAGCTCTTTCTCCTCACGCTGTTTCTTCCTCAACCCCCAGCCACTGAGTGCTTCCTATAGGCCAGGCACTGTGCCCAAGTACAATTTGGAAAACTGATGCGTGGTGAATTTCAGTGCCTGCATCCTCCTAAATATTAAGAAAAGAAACTCCTCCAGCCAAAATTACTTTGTTCTCAGACCAGTTCTGTGCCACTTTCAATGACTTTTGGTTTCTGCGTTAAAAAAATCACAACCATTATTTATTAAGCTGGATCAATCCTGGTGGTGTCACCCAATCCGTTGATTTATATGCCCAGTCACAAAGCACTGGAGTCACAGCAGCAAATAAACGAAGACTCTCTCCTCAGAAGGCCTGGGAGTTGTAGAGAGAAGCACCAAGCAAGCACACAATCAACGTACTACGTCAGGTGGACATGAGTAACATGAAGGAAAGGAAGTCGTATAAGGTGCAGAGAGTGGCCAAGCTCATGAATGGTGCCTCTAAGCAAAGGACTGGAGCAGGTCCTATGGAAGCTGTGTTGGGAAAAGCATTGCAGCCAGAGGGAACGGCAAAGGCAAAGGGCTGGGCCAGAGAGTGTCTGAGTGTCCAGCAAGAGGAGTTTGGCAGGAGCAGAAGTGATGAGGGAAGTGACAGGAGATGAGTCAGGAGCTGGCGAGGGTAAGCCCTCTGAGAGCTTCGTAGGCTGTTCTTAGGACCCTCACTTTCCCTCCAAGTCAGATGGGAAGCCAGTGAAATGCGTTGAGCAGGAGAAGGGAGGCATGACCTGCTGCATGGAATGGGGTGGGAGGCTCATGCTCCAATGTTGATACGTAGAAGGGAAACTGTGCACTAAGTCCTTGGGTCTTGGGCCAGGGCCCCTGGTTCTGGCCACTTGAATGACTGAGGGTGAGCTACTTAATTTTGGTTTGCCTTCCGTGTAGCAATGGTATCTACCCCTACCCTCTTGGGTTGTGATAAGAATTCTATAAAATAATATTTGTAAACTACATATTTGTGACACATATAAAATAAATGTGTTTTTAAAGGATCACTTTTGAAAAAGTTATGACCTACCTATCAGCGATGAGTACAAGTATTTTCCTGAAGGCCACGTCTCACAGGTGACCAGATCAGGACTTGTACCCAGGTCTGCGTGACCCTGAGCTCATTGTACCGTACCTCCTTCCCTCGGCCACCTGGGCCCCTGGAGCCATCCTGAATGTGACAGTGACACTGTGTGTTATGGGTTGAGTTATGTCTCACCCAGAATTCCTGTACTGAAGTCCTAACCCCAAGGACCTCTGAATGTGACTTTATTTGCATACAGAGTTTTTCCAGAAGTATTCAAGTTTAAATAAGGTCACTAAGGTAGGTCCTAATCCAATGTGATGGATGTCCTTATTTTAAAAAAATAGAAATTTGGACACAGACACTTTTAGGAAAAGTATGGTCTTGCCAACACCTTGATTTCAGAATTCTCACCTCCAGACCTGCAAGAGAGTAAATGCCTGAGGTCTGTGGCGTGTGGGAAACTCAGCCGGTTAAGCATCTGATTCCTGATTTTGGCTCAGGAGTTTGTGAGTTCAAGCCCTGCATCGGGCTCTGTGCTGATGGTGCAGAGCCTGCTTGGGATCCTCTGTCCCCCTCCCCTGCTCTCCCTCTTTCAAAAATAAATAAATAAACTTTAAACAAATGTCTGAGACTTGAGCCACTCAGCCGGTGGCACTTTGTTATGGCTGCTTCAAGACACTAATGCTGTGTGCGGGTGTCTCTACTATTTTAGACATTCAGATTAGCCCTTGCCGAGTTTCTAGCAAAGACAACAGTGCTAGACTCCCAGCCAAGCTAAGTGGCCTGAATTTCATGGAACTTCATCACTATTCCAACCTTTGGCCCCAGAGGTGGATGAGAAACTGTATCGGACCGTTTATCGTGAAAGGTGATTGCAAGTAGGCGTGACCACGGTGGGTTCTGACCTGGTATGATTTCCTCCTATAGTTAACCTGTCAACGCCACCTGCCAATAAACTGCAAGGGGTTGCCAGCATTGGTCAAGGAAAAGTTGAAGAAACTGGATCCCATGGAAAAATGTCACATCAAAGCCTCGGAAGTATCTTAAAAAATCTGTTCGGATTCTGCTGACGTTTTAGGGAAGACAGAGCCTCCCTGATGTGTAGAGATTGCCGGCACCTGGGTAGTCGGGTGCCTCGTGTTGATTGCTGTTCTGTGGCTTCATTTCAGCCTGAGATCTTAATTCCCACCAGCGATCTCCGTAGAGTGTGCACTGAAAGGGAATGCACCTGTCGGAAGTGGAAGGAGCCACACTACCCTACCTGTTAAGGAGATCTTGCCAGGGACTGTCTTTGTTTGTTTTTTGAACATCTGTGCAGTGCGGTGGCATGAATGCCTCATGAGTATAATTTTCATTATTATCCTTAATATTTTCCCTCTACCTTGATCTCTTCCCATGGATTATTTAAATTTCCTAATCATAAACTCAAGGGCCTATGATTTCCACTTCCTATAGCGTGCACACTTTTCTAGAAATTCTTGGTAAATTGCCCTATCACTGCTGAGAAACAGCCTCAGAAGCTGGCGGCAGCTACCAACTGAAAGTCTAAACCATTGTTCAGTCATTTCATAACTGCTTTGCAATCAAGATTCTAGATTGAAGGAGCCAGGTGTGGGAGACTAGAGATCTTGATTTGAATTCCGCTCTGTCGCCCATGAGCTGTGATGGAATCTCTCTGGGTTTCAGCTTCTTCAACTGTAAAATAAGGGTGGTCATAACATCCCTGTTGGGATTATCCTGAAAATTAACAAAATATTATACACAGCATGTCTGGCACTGGGCAATCACCCTTCACAAGACTGCTGTTACAGTTACTGTTTACCACAGGGTGTTACAAAGTGACAAGCATTCTTAGAGATGCCTTCTGGGGCTTCTGCGTGGCTCAGTTGGTTAAGTGTCCTACTTTGGCTCGGGTCATGATCTCAGAAGTTTGTGGGTCCAAGCCTCGTATTGGGCTCTGTCCTGACAGCTCAGATCCTGGAGCCTGCTTTGGATTCTGTGTGTGTCTCTCTCTGCCTCTCCTCTGCTTTCACTCTGTCTCTCTCTCTCTCTCAAAAATAAATAAATAGGGGCACCTGGGTGGCTCAGTCGGTTAAGCATCCGATGTCATCTCAGGTCATGATCTCACGGTTCATGGGTTCGAGCCCCGTGTCGGGCTCTGTGCTGACAGCTCAGAGCCTGGAGCCTGCGTCAGTTTCTGTGTCTCCCTCTCTCTCTGACCCTCCCCTGTTCATCCTGTCACTCTGTCTCTCAAGAATAAATAAAAAAATATATTAAAAATTTTTTTAAATAAACATTTAAAAAAGTACCTTCTGAGGCCATGCCCCCCCAAATAATAATAGAAAAAGGAATATAGATATTTTGCCTCTTAAAAAGCAGTTATTGATTATGTGAAAGCAGAAAAGTCCACAATAATGATTTAAGTCAATCCTTCATTAATATTGCTATTTCAGTAGAAGGCACGGGGCATAGCAATTTTTCTCATTCTTTGATATACACGTTCCATTAATTTAGGTGGGTGCTTTGTAGCACCGAATGCCTCCCTGCCTTTTGAGCAATTCTCTAGAAAAACAAAATAATGATGGCAATGGCGACAGCCCATATTGATGTAGTGCCTGCTGGAGACCGGACTCTGATCTAAGTGGCCACAGTGGTGCTCCAAATCCACGGTCTCCTTTCCCCACTTCCAGGTACCTGAGGTCATCCACAATCCTGAAGCCAATGAATGTTCCTTCTGACCCTTCAGAGGGTCAGCAGTAGCCTAATGCTATGTTATAGCACCTGCGTCCGTCACCACACTGCATCTGGTCACATTGTGTCATCTCACACCATCACAGTAAGAAGGGGAGTACGGTACAGTAAGAGGTTCTGTGAGAGAGCCCATTCACTCTACCTTCATTACAGGATGTTCTTACCGTGGTTCTACTTATTAGTCATTTGTTAATTTCTCACTGTGCCTAATTTATATATTACACTTCATCGTGGGTAAAAAAAAGCATGGCGTAGATAAGTTTTGGTACTGTCTGTGGTTTCTGGCATCCCCTGGGGTCTTGGGGCATAACCCCTGTAGATAAGGGGGGACTACCAGATATATAGTTCCTCTTTGACTCCTCCTAAATCACCCTCAGTAGGCACATCTGTCCACTTTTTTCATCTGAGGTGACTGAGGCACAGAGACCTTAGGTCACTTGCTTAAGGTCATATACAGTTAGTAAGTAGGTGGCAAAACACCTGAATCCAAAGAGCTAACGCAGGCCATAAAACTCCATGCATCTTTCACCACGTGCATAGGGTATAATAAAATTTGGGCACAAAGCACAGATAAATGCTTTACAGATTTAACATTTTCCATTTTATTGTATTTGGACTTGCCCTGAGACCCTGAACATGTAAAGGTAGGGGTGAGGGTTCTTCTAATCCAGGAAATAATTCAGAGGAGGGAAAAGAAGACAAAACACAGTTTTGTAATTAAACTCATGGGTAGCAGGTAAGAGTTGAACCTGTAGGTTGACTCTAAGGTTTGCCTACCATGTTGATTGGGCCAAAGGCTTATCCTAAGCTGAAGGGAAGGTCTCCAAAGAATGGTGGGATTTAGATTAAAGATTTAACCTAGTCTTGAGCATTAGCTCTGGAGGCTTTGTTAACAGGGTAAAAACCAATCCTTCAGATAGGTGCTCTAGATTAATGAGTACTTCCTGGGCTCCGTAAAGCAGGAGAATGTGGAGGGCACTGAATTTGAGATGACTGACTTGTTATCCATGGAGAAGATAAATGCCTACCAAGCACTTTGTCCATTAAAAACAACAACAAAGATATTCTAATTTGATAGCCATCAAGGCAGCGTTCAAGAATACAGAGTCGTTAGGGGCGCCTGGGTGGCTCAGTCTGTTAAGCGTCTGGCTTCGGCTCAGGTCATGATCTCGTGGTGTGTGGGTTTGAGCCCCGCCTCGAGCTCTGTGCTGACAGCTAGCTCAGAGCCTGGACCCTGCTTCAGATTCTGTGTCTCCCTCTCCTCCTCACAATGTTTCTCAAAAAAAAATAAAAAATATTAAAAAAAAATAATGTGGAGTGGTTAATCTCCTGCCGCTTGACCCCTTGGTTCCTCTGCTTTAGCCACCTTGGTCCCCTTGCTGTTCCTTGCACATGCTGTTCTCTCTGCATGGAACATACTTCTCTGAGATACTTTCATTGCTTCTTCTCTTACTTCCTTCAAGTCTTTGTTCCAATGTCTCAACAAGGCCTTCTCAAACCACCTTATTCAAAATTCCAAACCACTCATCTCCTACCCTCCCTCAACACTCTTTATTCTCCTTTATTGTTTGAATTTCCTCTCTAGTATTTATCACCTCCAAACATCCTATATAAATGTACCTATTTAATCAGCTGACTTCTCCATGAGGCTCCGGGAGGGAAGAGACTTTTGTGTATTTTGTTCACTGACATAGACCTAGTATTAGAATAAGCATTCAAGGGGTGCTTGGGAGGCTCAGTTCATTGGGCATCCAACTCTTGATTTCAGCTCAGGTCATGATTCCACAGTCATGGGATTGAGCCCCATGTCAGGCTCTGTCCTGGTGTGTGAAGCCTGCTTGGGATTCTCTCTCTCTGTCTCTCTCTGTCCTTGTCCTCCCTTGCTCACTCTCTCAAAAATAAATAAACATTAGAAAAAAAAGAATAGGAATTCAAGAAGTACTTATTGAATGAGTATATAAATAATGATTTACTGATGTAAACATGACCAGGAATTGAGCAATGTATGCCTTGCATGTGTTGACTTATTAAATATGCATAGATACATATTTAATATATCTGATAAAACATAATTGCCTCTTGCATGCAATCAAAATATTCCTGTGTGGCCAAAAAAATATGGATATTTTTCTCTTTGTCACATGTTGTGGGAGTGTGAGAAATAGAGAAGTTAAGGAATTCATCCAAAGTCAAACAACTGGTGATAAAGACTATGTGGGAAACCTTGGTTCAGGACAAAGAAAGATGTGTCTTCTCACTGAAAAAGGAGGTCATGGTAAATGGGAGCAAGTATTTTTCACATGCTGATGATTGAATACTCAGTCTCCAGGAAGCAAAGTCCCTGACTAGGGGGCCAGGGAGAGAAGGGGTAACACAGTCTGAAAAATAGAAAATGCAAACAGGAAGTCAAAGATGGAATAAAAAATATATAAAGTTACACTACAGTCCAGACAAGTCTTACCTTTCTTCCCATACCCATCAAACCAGGAAATGTCCTCCAGTTAGCTAGCTGGCAGAATCCGACAGCGAATATCTTTGAAACACTAAATTTCAATCTCTGTTGCTTTTGTGCTTTGTGACTCTTATTTATTACCTATTTCACCCTAGTTAGAGTAGTTTATAGTCACTAAAGTCAAATATAATATAGAAAATATCAATACCACCATTTGATTTTTTTTTAACGAAACAAATCTAACGAAGAAGTGTAATTTGCAGGCATAAAGGGTGTAAAAAGGGCTGCTTTTATTCCTTAGTGCGTTTGTCAGCTTCTGGCTTGTGGTTTGTTGGCCACCACCTCTGGGGACTGAATTGAATAATTTGAGGGAGGAAATAATATGCTTTTGTAAATTAAACACCACTTCCAGGAAGACTGATTAAACACAACTTAACTAAAACCTCATTCTATATGCAGATTAAGTTCCTTGTCAATCTGTCTTCAGGAAAAAAACAATCTTCCTAATTAAGATGTGGTTTCCCTTGGAATAGATCTGTTGTTTTTTTTAATTCCTTCTGTGGTATTAAAATTTTCATTTTCTGCTGCCGTTTAGAAAGCCTAGGAAGTCTTAATGCCTGATAAATGAATGCCTCATTTAGAAGTTACATTTGCCTTGATATATAGGAGAGAGGATTTCCTAGAGGTATGTCTAAAGATTGTAATGAAAAACCTATCTTATTCACTCAGGGGAAAGTATATAGCTTATCTCTAAGAATCTGTACTTGACTTTCTTACAAGAATACTTGTATTGTTTTCTCTTTACCACTTTGCATTATATATATGCACACAAACATATATATTTATGTATGAATATGTCTGTTTATATAAAAATATTCATGTATATGTATACATTTAAGTAACGCCTAATCTTATTTTTAAAAATGGGGCATTTTTATCTTAAAGAAAAATTAAAGAATGCAGAAAGTACAAAGTAGTACAAAGAAAGTAACCACTCACACAAAATTATATCCCCAAAAGGAAAAAAAAATTAGAATTGGCACCAGGTGAATATCATTGTAGGCCTATATTGTAGACTAAAAGCCTTCAGCAACCCAAAGGAACCTCAGTGATCAAATGGTTTGGGTATAAAACTCATTCAACCTTCTTAGTCTTCTTTGGGATTTTCCACATGGATGCTGAAAAATATTTCTCTACTTTGAGAAAACCACAGTACAAGTGATATGGTAAATAGGAGCCAATGTTCTCCTCGTGGCTGAGGAGGATGGGGAGGTGGAAGCCATGAAAGACTGGAGAGGAGCCCCCCCGCCCCCAGAGGACCCAGGCGTCACTCAGGTAGAGCAGGTTGTTGCCAAGTGGGAGTGTGGCCCCAATTCTCCTCATTCCTTACAAGAGAGGAGGCATGTGTATCTGTAATCAAAGTCTCCTAAGAATAAAATATCTTCACAGGGTGCTTGAGTATCTCAGTGGATTGAGTGTTGGACTCTTGATTAAGACTCAGGTGATGATCTCATGGTTCATGAGATCGAGCCCTGTGTTGGGCTACGCTGACAGCACAGAGCCTGCCTGGGATTCTGTCTCGTTCCTCCTCTCTGTCCCTTCCCTGCTCCTGTATGCTTTCTGTCTCTCTCTCTCTCTCTCAAAATAAATAAATAAACATAAAAACTATATTTTCTGAAGATTGTTTGAAAACACTATGCAGACCAAATGAAATATGGAATGTAGGCTGCAGACGGATCAGTGAAAACGTGATCAGCCTATCAAATAATTGTTTCAAAACAAAAGAATTGTATAGATGCTTTTTACTTTCTCAAATCATAGTTAATGCTACTGAATCTCTGCATTCACCTAAAAGAATTGGATGAACTTCATCAGGCGTCTCTTCAACAAAAATGCCTCTAACTCAAGGAAAAGACTATAAAGACCACTAAGAGACTGAGTACTTGATTGTTATAATTGTATTTTCACTATATGCTTCAGCTTTGTCATGGATTCACTCCCGACTTTGGGGAGATTTCAGCTTCTTAGATAGTTTGTCTTCAGACTGTCTTAGCACTCTTAGTCTATTCTTCTCAAAATTGTGGAGTATTATCAGACTCTCATAATGTTGATTGATTTCCTTAGTACTTTTTCCAGGATGGGGGGGTAGCTAAGAGCCACATCTCTCCAGAATATTCTGTTTCTTCTCCTGACCTCTACTTTGTAATACTTATGGAATAATGCTATGCTTTTTCCTTATTTGGCTTCTTCTGGAGAAATTCTTACCTGTTAAAAAACTACAGCTGACCTTTGAAAAAAATTTATTTATTTATTTATTTAAGTGTTTATTTTTGAGATAGAGACACAGAGTGTGAGCAGGGGGGATGGTTAGAGAGAGAAGGAGACACAGAATCTGAAGCGAGCTCTAGGCTCTGAGCTGTCAGCGAAGAGCCCTATTGATGCGGGGCTCAAACCCACAAACTGAGATCATGACCTGAGCCGAAGGCAGATGCTTAACCAACTGAGCCACCCAGGTGCCCCTATAATGTTATTTATTTTTGAGAGACAGAGAGACAAAGCATGAGTGGGGGAGGGGCAGAGAGCGAGGGAGACACGGAATCCAAAGCAGGCTCCAGGCTCTGAGCTGTCAGCACAGAGCCCGATGTGATGGTCAAACTCACAAACCACGAGATCATGACCTGAGCTGAAGTTGGACGCTTAACCGACTGAGCCACCCAGGTGCCCCTGCAGTTGACCTTTGAGTAATGGAGGGTTAGGGGTACCAATCTCCCACACACTGTGCAGTCAAAAATCCACATACAACTTTGACTCCCCTGAAACTTAACTACTAGTAACCTACTTTTGACCAAAAGCCTTACCAATAACATGAACATTCAATTAACGTATCTTTTTTATGTCATATATGTTATGTATTGTATTTTTACAATAAAATAAGGTAGAGAAGAGAAAGTGTTATTAAGAAAATCATTAGGAGAAGAAAATACATTTACAGTACTGGACTGTACTCATCAAAAAAACCCCAAAGAACCCCAAAACAAAAAGATCCAAAACCAAACCAAAACAAATATGTTTATTTGTGAATTTGAACCATTCTCTAGAGTCACAGAAATTTTTTTTTATTATTATTTGCTTTGAGAGATGTATAGAGAGCAACCAGGGGAGGAGCAAAGAGAAAGGTAGACAGTGCAGAGCCCAACACGGGGCTCAAACTCAATTGTGAGATGATGACCTGAGCCGAAATCAAAAGTTGGATGCTCAACCAACCAAGGTGCCCCCACAGAAATATTTTTTAAATAAAAATCAGGAACATCTGGGTGGCTCAGTCAGTTAAGCAGCGATTCTTGATTTTAGCTCAGGTCTCTGGATCCTGAGATTGAGCCCAGCGTTGGGGTCTGCGCTGGGAATGGAGCCTGCTTAAGATATTTTCTCTCTCTCTCTCTCTTTCTCTCTCTCTCTAAAACACACACACATACACACAGTCACCTAAAATTTTTTTTCAAATAATGAAAAAAATAAAAGTCAAAGCACATCTTTGTCCTGCTGAGAATTCCCAGCAGCTCCTCATACATTTAGAGCAGGCCTCTCTTCTCTGGGACTTCCTTCCTTCCTTTTCCACCTGTCTACCCTCTTGCCACCTGCTTCACCCCTCCTTTTACTCAGCCTGTTTCTGCCTTTGGGCCTTTCCTCTCCATTCTCCAGGCCTGGTGGGCTTTTTTGAGCTGAGTCCCTGACTCTCTCATTTCCTTGATTTTTCTACTCAAATATCCCCTACTTAGAGAGACCTCTGACTCGTGCCACTCGCCCTTTTCTTTTAAGTTTATTTATTTATTTCAAGCAAGGGGGGCACACGGGGTGGGGAACAGAAGATCCACAGTAGGCTCTGTGCTGACAGCAGAGAGCCTGATGCATGGGTTGAACTTACAAACCATGAAATCAAGACCTGAGCCAAAGTCAGAGACTTAACCACTGAGCCACCTGGGCGCCCCTACCCTGTTTTGTTTTTCTTAATAATACTTACCAGCTCCTGACACGATGTCATGTACGTCTTTGTTTATTCTTAGAATGCCTGCCATTCATGAGGGCAGGGACCTTGTCTTTCTTGATTGTCGCCCCTCCATTGGTGTCCGGTGCTGGCGGAAGGTCTGGTGCTTAGCCGACACTCAAATGTATGGGACAAGGGGACTTTGGTACCTGGATGAGTCCTCTCTTCCTATCGGTGCATCCCGTGTCAGGGATCAATCTAATTTTTCTCAGCCCATTTCCATCCTCCCTCTCTGTTCACATCTACTTTTTCCTCCCTCTGACCCCCATTTTGTCATTCCTGGGAGCATTCAGAATCACAGAGGGGGCTGGGCAGCAGGTTGGGTTTTCACATGAAAGCTCCAAGTCGCCTTGGGGGTGACAGGGGAGGGAGCAAGAGAGGGAGCCCTTCCTTTGTAACATGAAAACCCCACATGATGCCCTGCCATTTATCTTTAATTCAGACAAAGGGTTTTGGAGAAATTCTCCTTTCTCTTCATCTATGCCCCCTGCCTCTTCCCTCTACACCTCCGATGGGCCGTTTCACAAACAAATCTCTCCAGTGGAGTCTATCCTGATTAACAACAAACCAGTCTTGCAGTTGGAGCCGGAGAATGGCACTGTCAGATGCAGAGACAGCTGTATGCCTTGGTTTCCCAGATGGAGAGCAGCTGGGAGCAGGGATTTGGTGGAGGGAGCTGGGAATACATCAGGCGAAAGTCTGCGATCAGAACAAAAGAGGCAGATGACTATTCACCACTCGGTCCTAATGGGCAAGAGAACTGCATTCCAGATTTGTCATCGCCTTGGGGTCTGGCAGGGTCGTTAGCATATTTCCAAAGAGCCTGAGAAAGAAACAAAATAACCTAAATCTGGGGGTGCGCCTGCCTGCCTCTCTCTTGTGCAAACAACTGGAAAATATGACCGAGCCCCGCCGTGGGGGAGGGAGAAAATTGGAACCGTTTTGAGACGATGAAAGAATAGAGAGAGAAGAGGAGGGTAGAGGAGAAAAGATTCATCTTTAATCAGCCCCTTCTGCCAAGAGTGCCGTGGTCCCAGCAGCAACCCCTCACACTGACACCCTGTCACCTAGGGAAAACAAGCTTTTGCACACGCCTCTGTGAAAATGGGCAAAGGGCCATCCAGTAGACTAAGGGAGACCATGCCTGAGGCCATGGGTAGACACCGGGGTGCTGGGAGGCCTCTGTCTAACATCCAAGCACAGTGTATTGTGAGAAACGCATCGCTGGTTGACATCACCCTCTGAATACGCTTATGGATAGATTTATAAACAAAGTTTCTAGGAGGTACAATTACATAAGAAAAAATGATTGATTTATACAAGTGTGGATGTATTGATTTTACCCCCCTCCCCCATTCTATGCCTTGAAGAGTTTCTAGTATTGTCTAGCCAGGCAGGTCAGGGCAAACATTGCCCTTGCTCTTGGCTGTCTCTAACCTGCACTGCTCATTCTCTTGATGACCTGAGTGCGTGTGGAGTATGTATTGTGATAAAATGCAGCCCTAGCATCGGCTTCAGCTCCCCATCAAAAGCCACTCCTTCCTCCCCCTTCTTGGGCACCGCAGAATGGGAAAATGTCAGCTCATCATTTTTTTTTCTGGTGTAGTTTGCAGCTCAGCAGAGCAATGGCACCCAGTGCGTGGCCATAGGACCTGGAGGGATTCGGGAAAGTATTTTTCTTTTCTAATTCCCCAGGAGAGGTTTCTCCTTGGTGCCTCCTTCCTTCCTTCCTTCCAAGCATCTGATGCTTGGAACTGGAGCCACTGTTTTGTGAGCAGGTGGGCACAGCCCCCAGCTGACCCAGATCCTAGATACCACTCAGCAACTCAGCCAGTCTTGGAATTGCCTCTCTCTCTCTCTGCTTCTCATTAAGTGACAACAATAAACGTATCCAAGCCCTCTTTAGTCAGATGTTTTAGTTCTGGCAGCAGAGGACATTAACAATAAATTACAACATGTTTATTAATGCAGTGTGTTAATGAAACAAAGGATCACAAGTCTCTTTTTATGGGCCCCTTGGCACTTCCCATTTCAAGTGAAATGAAGTACAAAGGCCACCAAACCCTGATCAACCAGCCCCTCCATTTCTCTGAAATTCTCAGGCCTTGCTCTGTTCCCATCCCTCATTTTCCTTTACTTTCTTGTTTGCTGTCACTGCCGAATTCCTACCTCAGGGCCTTTGCACACATTGGCTAAATCCTATGTCTTCCTCTACACCCACTTTAAAAGCCAGTTCCCCAGAACAACCTTGCATTATTACCCAGCCTGAAGCAGACCTCTCATGCGGTTCCTTCTGAGAGCCCTCTACTCTTTCCTTTGGTGCCTGGGGGTGACTGGTGGGTTCCCTCAATGTGCCTTCTGGTCTCCTTCTAAAAGACAAGGCCTATGACTAAAACTGCCTCTCCCAGGCTCCCTTGAAGGTGGGTGCTAGAAATTGTTGCATCCTGCCCATCACGCAGACACGCAGGAGGTCGTTTTGACATGCTATTGAATGAGCAGAGAGGTGATAGAGGAGTTACCTGACTGACAGGGATCCTGGAAGAGGACCCCTGATTCTCACCTTGGCAAAGGTAGCAGCTGGCTTTGTGGGTTCGTGGTGCGGTACGGTTTGGGACACTGATCCTGGACTTCTTTAGACTCTGTTTCTTTAGGCTTCTTTACAGCGTGAAGCCTGCTGCATCTCTGAATACATCCCTTTCTGATTAAACTGTTTAGAGTGGGTCTCGTGTCTATAATTAAGAACCTAGTCCATAGAGGAACCCTTCCCCCCCATTGTAGTTATAAGTTCATTCATTCCCTTGTTAGCTGCTGTCTCCAACCAGCCTCTGTGCTCTGCAAACAGCACGGGGTGAAGCACGCGTCTACAGAGAGCTCAGCTGTTCCTTGAATGGGTAAGTAAGTACATGATTTTTTAAATTTTTTTAATGTTTTATTTATTTTCATACAGAGAGAGACGGAGCATGAGAGGGGGAGGGGCAGAGAGAGAGGGAGACACAGAATCAGAAGCAGGCTCCAGGCTCCAAGCTTATCAGCACAGAGCCCGATGCGGGGCTCAAACCCATGAACGTGAGATCATGACCTGAGCTGAAGTCAGAGGCCTAACTGACTGAGCCACCCAGGTGCCCCCAGTAAGTACATGATTTAAAAAGCCAACACTAAAAAAAAATCACATATAAAGTGGTATATATATACAATGGAGTACTATATGGCAATGAGGAAGCATGAAATCTGGCCATTTGTAGCAAAGTGGATGGACCTCTAGGGTGTCATGCTAAGCAAAATAAGTCAGGCAGAGAAGGATAGATACCATGTGTTTGCATTAATAGGTCTAACAGGAGAGAACTGGCAGGGGACCATGGGGAGAGGAAAGGGGGAAAGAGAGCAGGGGAGAGTGAGAGACACAGATCAAGGGAGACTACTGAATACTGAAAACGAACCATGAACTTAAGGGGGAGGGGGGAGGGGAAGGGGGTGGTGGTCATGGAGGGGGGCACTTGTGGGGAGAAGCACTGGGTGTTATATGGAAACCAATTTGACAATAAACTATTAAAAAAATAAAAAAGATAAAGTTGTGAGAAAGAACAAAATACCAAAGTCAAATCTTAGATATTTAAAATTCTAGTGAAGCCAAGAGCCAACACTTCCAATCAATTTCCAACTTGCTTATTTCACCTGGTAGATGCGTGGCCATGAAAGCCAAATTAAGAAACAAACTGAGGACCAGGGAGCATAGACTCTGTTATGAAATGGGATAATAATCCTGACCATCGTGATTTTGTTTCTCAAGAAATGAGATTTCCCTCCGGGAGACTTCCCTGACCCTTCTTTAGCCCTCCTGAGAGAGCAGGTCACCCTTCAAGGTGCTGACGAAGTGCAGCAGAGCTGTCCATCGGAGGTCAGCCTCGTGCTGTCTCCTGGGTGGCCATGGGCAGGCCCAGTGAGCTGTCGGATCCACGAAAGCACAACCCCACATCTTTCTTGGCTAATCACAGCTCCCAACGCCTAGCACACGGCCCTCAGAAACTAACCAGACTGCTGCTTCTTATTTAAGCATAAATATTAAAGAATTCCATAAAGAACTAGTGTTATCTTTGTACTAATTGATCATATGTCTCTTTTTTTAAATTTATTTTCATTTTTTTAGAGAGAGAGACACACACACACACAGAGCATGGGCAGAAGAGGGGCAGAGGCAGAGAGAGAAAAATCTCAAGCAGACTCCACGCCCAGTGCGGAGTCCCACTTGAGGTTCAATCCCACAACATTGGGATCACGACCTGAGCTGAAATCAAGAATTGGGTGCTCCACCGACTGAGCCCCCAGGGCCCCCACAGAGCTCTGTTTATCTCTTATTTGGATATGTACATTTTCATGAATGCATGATCCCTGCCTCATCCACATGAAAATATTTTTTCCGCAGGCTGCAGCCTTCTTGCATCGTGGTAGATGCTCTCTCCTACTGTGGTTTCTCCCTTCCACTACTAAAAATAGCAAATAAGTGTATCTCTGACTCTCCTTGCCCTTCCTCCCTGTAACTGGGCTTGGTCGCCGAGCCCTCGCTCTATCAGATATTTCCACACGCGGCTCAGACGCTTGGAATTTACCCATTGTTTGGAGTTGCTCCTGGCTGACCGACTCTCCCCTTTAGAGGGGGCAGCGGGAAAAGAGAGAAACCACCCACTGCAGAAAAGCCCTCCAGAAAGATCATTACCCCCCCGCAAACAAGACCAAACCGGTTTGCACTGCTTCACTGTGGCTAAATGCTCCTACTCGCTGGTGTTGGTTGGAAAAAGCAGGTATCTGTGATGTGTGTTTGTGTTTAATTCTGGTCTGCTTATTATTTTTTTAATCTTTATTTATTTTTGAGAGAGAGAAAGAGAGAGAGAGACAGTGTGAGTGAGGGAGGAGCAGAAAGAGGGAGACACAGAATCTGAAGACAGGCTCCAGGCTCTAAGCAGTCAGCACAGAGCCCGACTCAGGGCTTGAACCCATGACCCGACCCGTGAGATTCTGACCTGAGCCGAAGTTGGACGCCTCACCGACTGAGCCACTGAGACGCCCCAATTCTAATCTGTTTATTGATCCATATGTTCCATGAACAGGTACGGATGTGACCATATTGAATCCAATATGGCTTACAGTACACATGTATCTGACCCACTAGGTATATATGATACAGGGATCATTTATGCAAATAAACACTCTATTTTCTCTTTTTTTTTTATCCCTTCCTTGATGTCTATAATCGACACCAAAATATCCAAAATCTTTATTGAGTCTAGAAGCACCTGTCAGTGCACAGGTGCTCACATCCTCATTTTACGCTGCCAATGGTTGAGATTTCCTAGTTCCGAAATGTTCTTCCCTGTAATGCTCTTCCATGTTCTCATGTCTTCCCACCGCACCCATCTTCTTGCAGGAGGCCCCCCAACACACACACAGGCAAACTCCATCATCCCTAAGAAGCCACCCCCCTCAGGGATCAGGGTACCTAGACTTGCAGGTCTTGGGGCATAAGGCGCGCATGCCCAAAGGCAGAGCGAAGGTGCAATTCAGATGAACACAGAACAGGATGGGGGAGGGGGGGCGGTGCACAGAGACCTGAGCCTTGGAGCCCTGAGTGTTTGAGGGGAGAGGGAGCGGTGAAGACTGGTGGTGAGGACCTCAGTTCCTCTGCAGGTACCTTCAGTCAGGACTCACAGACATCCAAGTCGATTTTGTACCTTACAATCCCTAAACCAAATCTACCTTCAGGGCTCTAGGAGTCATTTTATGGAAAGTATTATTGGTAGAATTTGAGTCGTGCAAAAGGATATATGTGTCTGCGAATGTTTTGTCCCATAATAATAACATAAGTACCATAAAGTTCACCCGCCAGTGGTGGGACGTGCATGCGCGTTCCCTGTATATTTTCGGCAATTACCTGAAATTCCTCCTCCAGAACGCACAAGCTTTTGCGCTCCATGCTGAAAAGAAAATGAAAATGCAGCTACCAGAGAGAGTGGACACATTGGAATGAATGAGCTTCAGGCAAAGCATAAACTTGACAGCCCAGAGTTTCCATCTCAAGAGGGAGCGAAAGAGAAAGGTCCTTGGGTCCTGGGGGTGGGGGCTGGGCGGGTGTTCCTGCCCCCTGGGAAGCAGGCATAAAGGAGAGGGAGGCTCAGATAGTCTGAAAGCAAATGCTGCAAGCTTTACAGGATCTGTCCCACACCTGTGCCACTTACATCTACCAGTCCAGGAGCAAATGCAAACAGGGGGCAGAGGTACTCAAAATCCCCTATGGTCACAAGTGAGCAAACACAGTGCCCTACAGACGCTGTCCCCGTGAACGTGTGCAATTCCCATAGTGCCAGTCGAGTGTATCATGCTTGGCCCTGGGGCTACAGCTCTGAGGAAAACAGAGTGGGAGGTCAGGCACCCTCCCTGGTCAAGCAGGGAGCCTGCCAAGCAATCCGTCAATTAGCATATGGCCCAGAAAGTGTGATTAGTGTTTGCATTCTCCCCAATGGCATCCTATAGCCCTATGGTCTCCCTCCAAAGCACTTTTTCTATGCGATGATTTAATGACTATGTCTCCTGATGTTGGCTCAGAGAGACAGGACTGGTGTCCTTGTTGTTGACTGCTAAAGGCTGGCAGGCACTTAATAAAGAATGCGGAATATGTCAGTGAATGAATGGCAGAGTAGCCGGCCTGCAGGGCTATGGGATTACTAACTCGATCCTAGGGGTCAGGCTTCTGGGAAGAAGCCATATTTAAGCTGAAACTGACAGGAAGTGGTGTTTCCTTGGTAAGGAAGGAGCAAATCCTTTAATGGCCAGAGGCCTGCCTGTTGGGTGTGTGGGGAGGGAACCTCATGGCTGGAGCTCAGAGACACTCCATGGGCCTACGGGCCTTCATGTAAACTAGAAAACAGTGTCATCCCAAGGGGGAGAAATTGCAAAAGGGTGACCCTTTCTAAGGCTAGCCGATTTGAAAAAAGAGACTTTTCTTTCAGGATGACTGGGGCTCTCCACTATGCACCCTGCCTCGCCCTGGTCAGGGAGCAGCCCTGTGGCCCTGGGGAGGGGTGTAGGGGGGGAGCGCCCAGCTCATCTGTACGCAGGCAGCTTACACCTTTTCCGGGCCTCCAAGGAGTTTGAGCTTCATTCCGCTGGCATTGATGAGTTTTTAAAGAATTTTAACCTGGCATTGGCGGACAATTTATTGCACAGATATTGCTTGAGCTCCTACTTATGTGAGAGGCGTGGTGTGTGGGTTACCTAACCTGGCTGAGCTCATGGCTTAGTGGTGAGACAGGGGGCCCCGGGGGCAAGCAAGAGCAGAGAGACTGGGAGAGCAGCCTGAACTAGAGACAGAATCTTCTAGGCAACCCGTGGGATTAGCGCTGCCAGAGGGGAGGAGGGTGGCTGGGGAGTGGTGGTGAAATGGGCGAAGGAGACCATGATGTGCAAACTTCCGGTTGTAAAATAAGTTCTTGGGCTGTAAGGAACAGCATGGCAGCTGCAGTCAATGATACCGCAGTGAACTCTGACAGACGGTAGCCAGACCGTTCGCCATGCGGACAAATGTCCAATCGCTAGGTTGTGCACCTGAAGCTAATATACTGTGGTATGTCCATGACATCTCAATTAAGAGAGAAGACACCCTGGGAGGCAGACACGGTGTCTCTTTATGACAGATGGGAAAACTAAAGGTAAGGGAGATCACGTTAACTCCCCTGAGACCCCACAGTTTCAAACTCATGTCTGTATGCTTATGAACCCCACAGGCTCGGACCGCAGAAAAAAGAGCAAAGTGCCAAATTATATGCTCATCCATAAAATTGAAATGTCATAAAATTGAAATGTGAGCATAAAAAAGGCAAATCACTAATTTCACACCCTCACACCCACACATATAATTTTCTTCCTACTATCTCCCACCACACACACACACACACACACACACACAGTGAAATAAAACCGCACTTTCCAGGAAACGCAGTCTGGAAAATATTGGTCAGAATATGGCCAGTGGCCAAGCGTTAATCCCCATGTGAGCTTATTATTCAGACCAGATAACCTTGTCGTACGGAAAAACATTCCGTAATCACAGACGTTGTCTCTCAGCTTAGTGGTTCTCTTGCAAATGGGTGCTGTTGATAGGATCCCGGAGCTGTACAAAGCCAGCATGAGTGCCTGACTTGGAGCTTTCAAACTCAGCCTAGCAATTTTGTGTTCCAAAGTTCCAGTAAAATGTTCCACTGTGTCCAAACACAGTCCTATGTGCCTTCATGTAGGACCATCTCTTCCTTCTTTGGAAGGAAGCTATGCTCATGCCTCT
Source organism: Suricata suricatta (assembly GCF_006229205.1). NCBI lineage: Eukaryota > Metazoa > Chordata > Mammalia > Carnivora > Herpestidae > Suricata > Suricata suricatta. The sequence goes on along the minus strand of NC_043706.1, from coordinate 16,393,531 downwards.
ACCACCAACGCTACACAGCCATCTCACCTTTCTTTGGAATGGAGGTCAGAAAGGGTCCTAAACGTATCTTTTCTGGGTGCCTGGGTGGCTCAGTTGGTTAAGCATCTGACTGCTGGTTTCGGTAGACCCAGATCATGATCTCATGGTTCATGAGTTCAAGCCCTGTGTCAAACTCTGTGCTGATAGTGTACAGCCTGCTTAGAATCCTCTCTCTCTCTTTCTCTCTCTCAAAAACAAATAAATAAGCTTTCAAAAACCCAAAATATATCTCTTCTGTAAACTCAGCAAACCCCAGTTATGTCTACCGTTCATCATAGGATTCATTTTTGATTAAAATGTTTGTTTCTGTTTTCTAAACTGTCTCATTTCCTTTCTTTACTTTTTGTTAATGTTTATTTATTTTTGAGAGAGAGAGAGAAAGAGAGAACATGAGTGGGGAAGGGGCAGAGAGGGAGGAAGATACAGAATCCAAAGGAGGCTCCAGGCTCTGAGCTGTCAGCCCTGAGCCCAACACAGGGCTTGAACCCATGAACCTTGAGATCATGACCTGAGCCACAGTCAGACACTCAACTGATTGAGCCACCCAAGCGCCCCTCCAGTTTCCTTTCTTTAAAAAAAAAAAAAGCAGCAATATGCATTTGGGGAAACAGAAAAGCTACCAAAAGCTGTTACAATTATTCTAGCTATTAGTGGTAGTTATGCTCTATAAAGTCTCTGTGAATGTTGAATTAGTGACCACTCAACCACGGCTCCCACAGGAAACATAGGTTAGGTTCCCGTGAGCCCCTGGTCACATTTTCATCAATCCATCAATGCCTCACCTCGTTTTTGTGTGGTTTTGTTGAAGGACACTTTATGTAATACATCATGTTGATTCATTAACATTAAACTCACGGCCAACGGCACTGTAACTCACGCTTGAGTGAACACACATATTTCTTCTCTGTGAGGCACCATCACTGCCTTCGTGTCTTTAGGTCCAGTAGACAGCACTTTGGCACTGTACTTGGGTGCCATTTCAAACAGTGAAATCATCTAAAACACAGAGCATAGCATGCAAAGAAGGTGGCACTAAAAGACACTTTATTTAAGTATGAGAGCAGAAGCAAGAAGGTGAGCATCTCATCTTGTCCAGCCAGGAACACGCACTTCGATATCATATTTTTCCCTGTCCTACACGTGTTCCCGAGTCACCGTGAGAGCGTACAGGTATTGACTTCGGGGTTACAAATAGACTTTAGCAAGTAGGTGGATTTGCTTCTTTTTGTTCCTTTCTCTTAAGTAATGGGGGCCTGTTGCAGATGGCAGGGAAAGAGACGAGAAAAAGAAATGAGGCATTTTTTGGAGACCCAGGAGATTTTCGAAAATGATTTGTGAGAGGTACAGTACCAGAACAGTAGCTAACTGGCCTGAGGTGGAGAAATAGAATTCCTTGCATCTCCAGCAATCTGTCTGCACCTTCCCTCTTGTGAAAAATGTCTTGCCATGATACATGAGCTGTGTCACCATGTACATGCAATTATATTTTAATAAAAAATAGATTTATTGCCAGACAAACCATGAGATTAAACAGCTCAGAAGCTGCTGTGGACTTACAGCCCTCCCACCCTGACTTTCTGGCCTCCACAGCAGTGCTGGCGTCTGGCCAGGGGAGGGGGCATTGAGCGTAACTGATCCTGAAGGGGTTGTGGGCACTCCCATGAACCTTACTTATCCTTTGCTTGGCATATTAAACACTTTTTGTTTATTTATTTTTGAGAGAGAGAGAGAGAGAGAGAGAGAGAGAGAGAGAAAGCATGAATGGGGAAGGGACAGAAAGAGATAGGGAGACACAGAATCTGAAGCAGTCAGCACAGAGCCTGACGCAGGACTCAAACCCATAAACCACGAGATCATGACCTGAGCTGATGTCTGACGCTTAACAATCTAAGCCACCCAGGCGTCCCCGTTTGACATTTTTTCCATTTTTTTACATTTATTCATTTTTTGAGAGATAGGGTGAGACAGAGCATGAATGGGGAGGGTCAGAGAGAGAATGAGACACAGAATCTGAAGCAGGCTCCACGCTCTGAGCAAGCAGTCAGCAGAGAGCCTGGCACAGGGTTCAAACCGACCAACTGTGAGATCATGACCTGAGCCAAAGTCAGATGCTTAACTGACTGAGCCACTCAGGCACCTCTCCCTCCGCCCCCCTTCCATGTAGGTATTTTATATATAATCTATCAGAATTCCAATGTAATGAATCAAAAGTCAAGTTCATACTCAAAAGGGAAAGATGAAATTATTGATGGAGAGGAACTGTGACAAATCTGAACACTGATGAGAAAATCATGCCGTGAAATCCATTCAAAATATGTGCTCTTGTCTTTTCCAAACGTTGCTTAAGTCTGACTTTTGAAAATGACTTTTAGGGGGGGGTGCCTGGGTGGCTCAGATGGTTAAACATGTGACTCTTGATTCAGGTCAGGTCATGGTCTCACAGTTCGTGAGTTGGAGCCCCTTATCAGGCTCTCCACTGATAGTGTGGAGCCTGCTTGGGATTCTCTCTCGCTCGCTCTCTGCAAGAAACATGAAAAACATGAAAACCAACATGAAAAAAAATTTTTTTAAGAAAAAGGCTTTATCTCTTCTACTAGAACAAACTATAATCTGCCTTCTACATTCTTCCAGGATTGTGTACTTATAGGAAGCAAAATGAAACTATTTGAGTGACTTTTTAGGCACGCTTTGTGAGCAAAAACACCTGGTCATCTGCAGAGTTGTAAGTGAAAGGTACACATTTATTTCCATCAGCAGAAGGGGACTGAGCTCTACAACCCTGACCTGGTTTTCTTGGAATAATATTCCTGTCTGATTTACTCCTTTAGCTTTTACTTGGAAATGTCACTCAAGCCACATACCAATGGTAACTCCTTTTTTTTTGGTAAACTTTTATCTTTTGTTTAAGTCAGACGTGTTCAGTGATGAATTTGGGTTTTCAAGCAACTCATTGACTTAAAACTATGAAGCACTCATTATTAGCATTTGGATTAAATAAAAGAAGACGTAAAACACTTTCACCAAGAGATAGCAGTTCTCTGTATTTTTATAAACCTTCTCAGTGTGGAACCTCTAAATACATATTTAGATATATCTAGATATATCTTAGAAATATTATATTAACTTTTGGTAGCATGATTAGAATCTCCACCAACACGACTAGATCCCCATATGGAAGATTTGCCAGTATTTTAAGTAACTGAGTTTGTTTTTCTCAGCAGACAATAAAATGTCCAGTATCAAACAAATAAGGGTCATCTGACTCCCAAGTAACATGACCAGAGTGCTCCTCGGATCCCAAGAAGCTGAGTCAAATCATTTCAAAAGGGTGAATGCAGGGGCACCTGGGTGGCTCAGTCTGTGAGGTGTCCAACTTCGGCTCAGGTCATGATCTAGCAGTCTGTAAGTTCGAACCCGAGTCAGGCTCTGTGCGGACAACTCAGAGCCTGGAGCCTGCTTCAGAGTCTGTGTCTCCCTCTCTCTCTGCCCCTCTTATGCTCACGTTCTGTCTCTCTTTTTCCCTCAAAAGTAAATAAGCATTAAAAATAATAATAAATTAAAAACAAAACAAAACAAAAGAGTGAACGCACAGCTCCAAATGTACCAATGTTGCCTTGTGTTTTCTCTGGGCCAGGCAGCTGGTTCCATGAAGCTCATCTTTCATCCCTTTGCCTTCTACCAAGTGTTAGTGTTTTCCTTGTTAGAAGAAGAATTTCTGAATTTCTTGCTTAAAATGGAACTGAGTTTATTAAAATAAAGTGGATCCTAATGGATCCTAATTGCTTCCTTCACTCAAAGTATCCATAGACTAAAGAGAGACGATGTAAGATAGGAATTCATGGTGCGGTTTATGGACTGTAGCCGTTGTGACTCATGGCAGGGCCTTTTGGCTATTTGATGATGAAAGGTTGTTGGGTGCAGCCTTAAGAGCAATGGGAAAATCAACAGAATGTTCTTGGAATGACTGCTGGCAAACTTTCTTTGCGTTGTCCCTGTTCTCATTAGTAAAAAGAGAGGGCAGGTCACTTTCGGAAGGATTAAAAGGTCAAAGAACTTGGTGAAGGGAAGTCTACACAAGGTTTAGAAAGCTCTTATCAGAGGATCAGCTCAAAAACAGTCTTAGGGCTAATCCTTTGGCTGGATCCAAAAAAACCCCCTTCACCTCCCCCCCCCACCTTGTTTTCCCTTTACAGAGGTCATTTTCTACCAAAAAAAAAAAAAAAAAGCCTCTCACTTTGCCTTCATGTCTTAGCCCAATTTATATCCGAGTTCCTGTTTCTTCAGTCTCCCGCCTTTGTCCCTTGGTGTCCAAGCCTAGCTCATCCCAGCTCTGTTCTCTCCCTGCCTTTCTCTGTCCCCTTACTGTCTTTGCCTGGTTTTACCCAGTATTCTCCCTAAAACCCTCCTAGCCTCTACAATTCTCCAAATCTTAGCTGATACAGAGCCTATTCTAGAACAATGAGGTTGATTTGCACAATGCTGGCATTAAAGAGGACCTTGGAAGGCATCTGGTCTACCTGCCTGCCTTTCCCACCCTTTCATAGGTAAACAAAATCCATGGGATCGCTCAAAGCCAAGAAGGCAGGTAGTGAGCAAGCCAGAACTAGTACTCAGGACGGCTGATTCTTTATCAGCGCTCAGTGACGGCTGCCAATCAGTGTCACAGTCTTTCCAACAACCCAAACTGCTCTACCGATCGGAGGTAGTTGATCCGATGGACAAAATTGCTGGTGTTGGTGTGATGCTAGCTCAATGAGACCCAGGGGTCTGTGACTTTGAAAGTTGAAAATGAAGCAAGGTGGGCACCTTCTTTACACATCGAGCCCCACGATCTGCTCTGGCCGCCAGTTTCAGTCTCTGTACTACAAGGGAGAATGGGACTTTTCTTCTGCTCAGGGCACACGAGAACACCTTGTTCTCTTCCTGGTCACTGCACTCTGAACCACTGATCACCAGAAGACTGAGGACCAGGAACTGAGAGGGAAACTGCACACATGGTGCATGTATAGGTTGGACAGGAGTTTACATAATGCAGTAGATAACAGGAAACACATAAAGCTCTCACCATTGCTGAGCCTCTGCCCACCTCCTTCTCAGTCAAAGAATGGAAGAACGAAGAGGACTAGACGTTCCATGGGTGGCCCGTGCCCCTCAGTTGCTAGTCGTGGAGGGCACAAGCCCAGCTGGGTATTTGTATCAGGGTTGAGACACTAGCATTTGAAAATGATGTTGAATGTGCTTTGCTATTCACTTTTTGTAGTTGGAGAAACCTCTTCCTATCAAACTTTAGAATAAAGCACCACCTTGTGGTCTGATGCATTTATTAAAGTGGCAAAATTGGAAAGCGAGGATTGAAAAATGCTCCCTCAGCTGGTGGCAGAGAGGCCCTGATCTGAAAACTGACTCAGGGTGGCTGACAGGAGGCAAGAACCCATAGATGCCTTTCTATCATTTCTTAGGGTTCTCAGGTCAGTTCAGAACCCCATCACCTTCCATGGAGTGACTCTCATGTGTCTCACATGAATACATCATGCTATTCACTTCTAGTAACCAATTTCTTCCATTCAAAGCCGCAGGGAAATAGGTTTTATTATTTCAATAATAAGTAAGGAAACTGAGGCTGAGGTCCCCCAGTGGTCTGAGCGCACATAGGTAGAACACTTTCATGGGAAGTCAAGTCCTTCCAACACTGCTCTGTTCTTAACCACTGCTCTGCTGGCTCCAGGACCAAGAATAGGGACCACTTGGGGCTCCCTAGGGGACTGTGGCTCTGGGCTCTAAACCAAATCAGAAGCAGCTGGATTTCATCATATATGGGATTCATTCATTTGGGGTCCATGAAATAACCCATTCTCCAAAGTTACCCTGGTCAGGAAGGTCTGTATTTGGAGGTAAAGACTTCACAGCTGCCCGCTCACCTTCTTAGAGGGTCAGAGATGAGGAAGCCATTTTGGCTTTTGAAGATGGGCCAGAGAACAACTGAGCAAGTGACCAGACCCCAAATGGTTCCATGAAGAAACAAAACCAGGGAGATGGCAAATATTCACTTGTACAATTAGAGTGTTTCCTGAACTATGATATTTTATCTTCTGTAAAATGTAATCGTTTATCATTTAGTTTGTTTTAAAGGGGTTGTGGTATCTGTTTGGCAGGTGTATAAAGAAAGTAGTAGTGATGTGGGTAAAATAATATTAAAAAAGAGAACTTGCACTGGTTATTGTCCCGGTGACATTGTATGTGTCCTTGGGCAAGTCACTTCTTTGTCTCCAGGTCTCTATTTTCTCATTTGGGAACAGGGGTGTTGAACTTCCCTAACAGGTAGTTGGTTCTAAGACAGTGTACAACTCAACGGTGTGGAAAATATGAGTCAGGAGCCTTCAGCTTTCTCCATTTCCCTAGAAAGTCTGTCCTGCCCATACTTCCTTCCTATTTTCTCAACTGACTCTACTGCTAATTTCGGTAACACAATGACACAGTGATGGACAATAATGTTTTTTGGGTTTTTTGTTTTTTTTCTAACAATACTTTGGGCAGGGCAGGGGGAAATATAGGCTTTTCTGTTTTTCCAAAATGAGATAAATTCCTATAGTGCCTGACTTCCTAGCCCCTTTCCACCCACCAAAAAGAAAGATAAAAAAATGTTTTAAAAGTAAAATGTAAAACTATAAACTGTAAAAGGAAACAGTGCTATGACTTTTCTTCTCTTGGATCGACCCTAGTCTGTGACATCAAGACAGTGCACGATCTTTCAAAACCACTCCCATTCCATTTCCGTCCCATGCTCTTACTCTCCAGCTCTTTCTTTAGGTTTCTATTTGTTGGTTCATTCTTTTAACAGGTAATTGATAAGAGAGTAGACTCTAGTACAGAGCTGTTTAATAGAACTTTCTGCCATGTTGAAAATGCTGTTGAGTTCTACTGTGTGGTAGTTAGTAGCCATCAGTGATTATTGAATATTTGAACTCATAAGACTGATGGACTAAATCTTTAAGTGTTACATCATTTTAATTAATTTAACTTTAGTTGAAGTCATCACATGTGGCTACCACATTGGAGAGAAGAGTCCTATAACATTTTGACAACAGAGATTTTTATTGCAGACATCATGGTTTGTCCAGGACACTAAACATGCATCATAACAGAGCATCCTAAATACTGACTTTAAAGACTTTTGAAAGATTGTTTCTCTGTGTTGTTTTTCTTGAAAGAAGGAGTACATAAAAATAATGGTCCATCCGTCTTTGTGAAATGTAGTCTGTCTTTGAAATGACTGAATTTTTTCTTAATTTCACACTAAAAGAGAGAGAAAGAATTCTTGCTTAATACCATGGCAATAGAACTTAGTCCATGGTTGCAAGTGGAGAGAAAAGTATTTTCTTACTCTGCAGATTTTTATAGTCAATAACAGAATGAGTTTAAATGTAATCTTAGAATGTCTTTCAATTAATGATGATTTTTGATGTCAAACATTTAATAATAAAAATAGATTGTGTACTTAACAATAGGGCTTTAGATATAAAGGAATTTTTCCTAAAATATTTGAGATGGAGGATGGAATCAGGAAAACAAAACAACTGGTAAAGTTCTAAATGCTTTCTTAGATAACTCTTATCTTGAATGAGTTCAAGTTACATTTCAAGTATGGTCCTAAATAATTAGCCCAGCATTTCTTCACTGGAAGAAAGATTGAACAACCTTATCCATTTATTTTATCTCAAAATAAAACCTTTTATCCTCAAAGAATATCCAGACATTTTCAGGTAGGTGACAGTCCTGAGAAATTGATACCTAGGCTGAAGGAGAGGCCTAAAAAGTCTTGCAAAAGGTGTGGTAAATGCACAATGCTCGCACAAGAATCCATATTGATGCATTTTTGAATTTGTGAGTGACACTCATAAAGAAGAGATTCTGACTTTCATCTGGAATGAAGAAGGGGCACCCTGGTGTCTTTTCTCATCTGCTACATGACCAAGAGTTTCCAACTGGGACCCTAAGATGGCCTGCTTCCCTGAACCTGCTCTTGATTCAGGATGATGGCATGCGGACATCCTTAGTCTTGGAGACCTCTATTTGAAGAATTCTTCGTATACTTTTAGCCTTGGTCAGAAAATCATCTGTACTCCAGAGAGTGACTCAGCAACCCCAGACTTCATTTCCTGAGAATGACCATTTCTCAAGTGCTCAAAGGCAAATAAGTGCAAATCAACCTCAGGCCCTTAACATAAGCCACAGTGCTGTAGAAAAACAACTTAAGTCCATGCTTCCATATCTTCGTAATTTGGTTTTCAAGGGGAGCTTGTATTTGAAAGGATGGCGAAGTTACAGTGGAGTACAAAGGCATATTTAAGTCATGAAAACAACCCAGTTCAGGGGCGTCTGGGTGGCTAAGTCAGTTAAGCATCTGACTCTTGAGTTTTCCTCAGCTCATGATCTTCCAGTTGGTGGGATTGAGCCCTATGTTGGGCTCTGCACTAATGGCATGGAGATTGCTTGGGATCCTCTTTCCTTCTCTCTCTGCTCCACCCTTGCTTGTTTTCTCTCTCTCTCTCTCTCTCTCTCTCTCTCTCTCAATAAATAAACAAACAAACAAATAAATAAATAAATAAATAAATAAATAAAGTTAAAAGAAAGAGAGAAAGAAAGAGACTATATCCCAGCCAGCCATTTTCAAGTCCTGTGTCATATGGCCCATGTGGAGGAAATGAAGGTCCCTCTCCACCCACCCTGCTCCCCTAATGGCTGTGCAGAGAGAATATTCAGAACCACAGGACAGGAAGTGCCTTAGACTCAGTGACCTCCAAAACCATGAGGAAGTTGGTCAAGAGCGTCTGTCAGAGATCTCCCAGAAAAACACACAGAAATGAAACCTTGTCCGGGGTTAGCTAGTATAACCCTTCGACTGCCCATTGTCCTGTTGGAGGAAAGCAAATCTCCTGAGACCCTGACTGATGCCAAGAGTGTTCAAGTGCGGACATTTAGCTTCTGCAGGAAGAGAGATTGAGAATCTTCCACTGTAAACAGTTTGCCAGCCTCGATCTGATGCAACCTCCATTACAACCGCAGAAGTGAAAGCAAAGAGGAAAATGAAAGAACACAATTCAAGCAAGTTCTGCAATGAGGCATCTCCTTTAGTTCCACCTGACTAAGGGTTTCCAATTCCCCAGTGAAGATGAATTAGTAATTACATGAGGACTGTCTCCTATATCCTTTCTTGATTAATACATATGGTGCAAAGGCCAACTGTTTGCAAACCGACGTAGATCAGTTGGTAAGTTTAGCCACCCTCAGCAGATCCATTAGTGGTTTATATGACTAACTTTTAGAAAGTTCTTCAGCATAAGCTGCACAGATGCGTGGAGAAATCTCATACCCAGTCCTACCCTCACACACAGCGGGCCTCATTGTGTGTTGGCTGAAGGGCCACGATCGACCACTGCTGTCACACTTCTGGGCCCAGTCAGAAAAGGAGGAAATCAGCATCTCTTTCTGGATGCTACCTCGGTAGTGCCTGCTCTCTCTCTCGCTCTGATATACATTACCATTTCTGTAGTAACTGTCTGTTTTTCTAAACTTGCCAGAAAACATAAGTATATCAAGAGTGCTAGTTATTCTGAAAAGTTCATGTGCCCCTCTTCCTCAGTAATAAAGCCTCTGAACGCTAGCAGTCATGGCCACCTAGAAGAAAACCTGCATTTCCCTCACTCCTTCCCTTGAAGATAAATGTGGCCAGATGACTAAGATATTTTTAATGGATATAAAGAGAAGGCATGTGTTCAGCTCCCCAACTATGGGCTGGTCTTCTTCCTTCCTCACTCCTCCTTCCTGCTGGCTAGAACTCAAATGATGATGGCTGAAGCCAGAGTAGCCATCTTGAACCACAAGGTAGAAACTCTCTGTGGAAGACAGGTGGCATGGGGCGCCTGGGTGGCTTAGTTGGTTGAACATCCAGCCTCAGCTCAGGTCATGACCTCAAAGTTCATGAATTTGAGCCCCGCATCGAGCTCTGTGCTGACAGCTCAGACCCTAGAGCCTGCTTTGGATTCTGTGTCTATGTCTCTCTCTGCCCCTCCCCTGGTCACGATCTGTCTCTCTCTTGAAAAGAAATGAACATTAAAAATTTTTTAAAAATAAATCAATAAATAAAGTAGGTGGGACAACATGGTGAAAGGAGCCTAAGTTGAGAGAGTCTATAGAGGTTATGAAGTAAAACAAAACAAAAATATCAGGCATAAAATTTATGTTCCGATAAGATCTTTGGGGTTGTAGATCGGCCAGAGCCCACTAAGCTTTATACAGACAGAGAGGCCACAACCTGGCTCACAAGCCACTCAACACCTGAAGAGGTCCAGTCAGCACCAAGAGGAACACCATGAAATTTGTGGGGGCTTTAAGGAGGGCATGAGCTTTAGAAGATCATGGACGTGGAAATATTTCCCAAGGAGGACAGCCAGGATCCAGTGATGACTGTGGGTAGGGATCCTTCCCAGTAAAAATGAGGTCCTACCAAACGACTAGATATTGTTTCTTTTTCTGCCCAGAGGGATCTGGTCAGTTTTAGGGATATGTGACCATTGCCTAAAGCTCACCCTCTTTTTCTGAAAGGGAGAAATGTTTGTTTGTTATTTATCCTGTTCCTACTGTGTTCATGATTGGGTGAGTCATATCAGATAACTTGGGCTTAATTTTTTTAATGTTTATTTATTTATAAGAGAGAGACAGATAGAGTGAGAACAGGGGAGGGGCAGGGAGAGGGGGAGGCAAAGAATGTGAAGCAGGCCCCAGGCTCTAAGCTGTCAGCACAGAGTCTGACGTGGGGCTTGAACTCATGACCTGAGTTGAAGTTGAATGATTAACTGACTGAACCACCCAGGTTCCCTGATAACTTAGGGTTTTTAATAAGCCCCCAAAGCATGAATAGCCAGGCCCAGACCTGATGAAGAGCATTAAGGATTATATGAAAACCCTGGACTTAGATACTTGAATCTGATGGAACTTGGGGATTCTTCCTCTGAGGGAGAGGAGTTGAATGTGTCTTAAACATAGAAATGGAAGGGTAAACAGAGATGCTTGGATGGCCAAAGGCCCAGCTGCCCTTCAGCATCCATGCTCCCCTCTCAGCGAAAGAACTGAGGGCTATAAATAGCAGTGATGTGTGTGATATCTAGGAAGAGTCACTAAAGGAGACAACATGGCCTTATCCTTTTTTTGTGTCCTGCTGCCTGGAATGCAGATGTGATGGCTAGTTGTGCTGACAACATGAACCATGAAGGTAGCAAGCACTGGAGCCCCTGACCGTGGTGGGATCATCCCTCCAGTCCTGGATCACCTACATTCCCAAGAGAGACGACATCAGTTTCCACGAAGTTTAAGCCACTTCTGTTCTGAGTTTTCAGTGACTCACAGCTGATCCTGACTGTAACTGCCCTAAGAAGACATTGTCACCACGGGAAATCAATGATGTGCATTTGCAAGGAAGCACCTTTAGACATCATGGTGGGTGGGAGAGACGGCCCGAGGAGAGGAAGGAAGACGTTGGCACAATATGGCATCCACAACCCACCACCTGGCTTATAAAAACTGTTTGCAAAACAGCATGGATCTTACATATGAACCCAATGAGATTGCTCTATGGTATGTGGAACATCAATGAAATTCCTCACATGTTTCTGTTCTTTAGAAATTAAACGTAGAATTGAAACCAGTTATTTTTCTTGTATTACTCATTTTAATAGGAGGCAATCACATGAGTAACACTTTTTTGAAGACTTAGTCATTGTTTCCAGTCCATTCCCTAGCAATGGCTTTATCTTAAGCAATGTTTGCAAGTTGCATCAACATACATGGCTGATACAAATTTAAACTCAATAAACTGAAGAAAGCAAGGATGCGGTGGTGGGAATTTCTCCTGAAACAGTCAAGTATAGACTGTGTGGGCTGCCCCCATCTTGACTGCTTTTCCATAAAAGGCTTGAGAGAAGGAAGTTAAACCGCAACCCCATTAGGTAATGGGCTGTGCCTTTACATAATTTATCTGGAATGAGGAAGGCAGAGATTCAGCTTTGAAAGACTTTCCTCAACAGCATATTCCTCTTTGCTGCAACGCTGTCCTTGAAATGTCAGGTGAGACACAAGAAGCAGCCTGGAATCCCTCAACCGTCCTGTGTCACCGGCTCTCAGGGGGTGTGCGGTCTTTGGGGCCACTGAAGGAGTTGCTCAGTAGATAGCACAGTTTTACAGCCAGTCCTCACCACACCAATTTGCAGTCCAGGAAATGGCCATGTAGAAGACTGGTGAAGAGCTCTGACTGCACCCAGACCTGATTGTGAGAACTGGGTCTTGTGCCCGCTAACTGTGTGGACGAAGAGATGGCACAGAACAAGTCTGAACTCCGACCCCAAACATCCTTGGTTCCAATTATGCCTTGGTTACTTCTTTCCTGTGTAGCTTCAGGCATGTTGTTTTACCTCTCTGTGCCCGGGTCATTTCAACTACAAAAGGGGGATTTATAGGCATCAAACTCAAGAGAGTTGAAGTGAGACCCTCATGCAGATGTATTGCGAAGTGTGCCCCATGGCATGTGGCACATTGCTAAGTCCTAAGTTATGATTTATGTGTTTAAGTGGAGTTAGTGAGGTATTCGTTAAACTGTGAGAAGAGGAAAATCTAGATTTTGAATCTCAACCTTGCTACTTACTCGCTAGTTGATCTTGGACCTCTGCTGACCCCGTCAGCCTTTTCTTTATCTTCCACTGGATGTCCATGCTTTTTTTTTTTTTTTTTTTAGTTTATTTATTTTGAGAGAAAGAGCATGTACAAGCAGGGGGTAGGCAGAGAGAGAGAGAGAGAGAGAGAGAGAGAGAGAGAGAGAGAGAGAAAGGAAGAGAATCCCAAAATCCCAAACAGGCTCCAAGCTGTCTTCACAGAGCCTGACACAGAGCTCGGTCCCACTACCCAGAGATAATGACCTAAGCTAAAGCCAAGAGGTGGATGCTTAACTGACTGCGCCACCCAGCCGCCCCTGGCTGTCCATGCTTTGACTGTCCTGACCTTCTTCCGGTTTCTGTAGCTCTGCTCATAGCCTGTATATAATATTTCCTCTGGTTGGGATGCTCTTTATTAACTATTATTATCAAAAGGCATTTCCTTAGGAGGGGGCATTTCCATCCCCCCAGACCAGGTTCGGTGGCTGTTCTATCTCAGAGCACACTGTATCTCTCCCCCAGAGCACTCACCATAATTGCAGTGAAACATTCACTTGTGCACTAATTCCTAGCGTTGTTGAGAGACTCTGAGCTCCGGGAAGGGCAAAAGAGCCTGTGTCAGTCGATCAGTCCAATATCTATATTAGTGTCTGGCTCAGAGCAGGCAATGTCTGCTGAACAAATACACCAATAAATAAAACAAGTGTGAGCAGAATTTCCTTGTCTCCTGGTTTAAAAACTGTGAGCTCCTTGAAGACAGGCCATACTTCATGTATCTTTGAATCCTCTGGGCCTAACACAGTGCTGCCAATTCGTAGGAGCTGAATGTATTTGTCACATGAATGAGTACCTTGTGTGATAATGCTTCACATCCAATTCACCATAGTGCCCCAATCTGATTTGAATGCACACCATCATCTCTTTAGAGAGGCTTTATTGGATATAACCTTATCTATACAAATGCTGTCTTTTTGTCTCTCTTAATTAAGAAGGTATATATTTACTGGTGATGAAAAATTCCTCTCTTCTTTTTTTTTTAATTTTTTAAATTTATTTTTGAGAGACAGAGAGAGACAGCAGAAGCAGGGGAGGGTCAGAGAGAGAGGGAGACACAGAAGCCAAAGCAAGCACCAGGCTCTGAGCTGTCAGCACAGAGCCCGACGTGGGGCTCGAACCCATGAACCGTGAGATCATGACCTGAGCCAAAGCTGGAAGCTGGACGCCTAATCGACTGAGCCACCCAGGTGCCCCAAATTCCTCTCTTCTTATACTAGGAATATCTCACTACAAAGCATGAGACTCAGGTGTAGGATAGTGATTCTAAAGTCTTTTGGTCTCAGAATCCCTTTGGATTCCTAAAAATTACTGAGGACCTTAAGAAGCTTTTTTTATGTGGCCTGTATGGAATATATTTGAAAATAAAACTGAAGAATATGTAAAATATTTATTTCTTTGTTTAAAGTGACAATGAGAAATTTAATACATATTAACATAAAATAAGTTCTTTGAAATTAAGACTGAAAAAATTAAGGTACTTAATTGTATAAAATAACAATGAGAAACTCAACATGTATTAACAAAAAATAACTAATTTTAATAAAATTAATTACATTTTCCTAACATATCTCTTGCCAAAACATGACTTTTGCCAAATACTGCTTCGCTGAGTGAATATTTTGATGGCATAATATTTAAAATGTTGGCTACCTGCTATCTAAAATCACATTTGTTAATGTGATTAATCTCTTTAGAAAAGTCTGTAAGCATCAGGTTTATATTAGCATATACAAGTTTCCCCAAATTCTAAGTTTTCCTTAAAGATTCACATTTTATCTTGGGCAGCAAATAATGTCTGTTGTTTTACTTGAAGTGACAAGCTCTCTTTATTCAATCTCAAGAAAAAGTATATCAGGAGCGCCTGGGTGGCTCAGTTGGTTAAGCGTCCGGCTTCAGCTCAGGTGATGATCTCATGGTTCGTGGGTTCGAGCCCTGCGTTGGACTCTGTGCTGACAGCTACCTCAGAGCCTGGAGCCTGCTTTGGCTTTTGTGTCTCCGTCTCTCTCTGACCCTCCCTTGCTCATGCTGTCTCTCTCTGTCTCTCAAAAATAAATAAAAAACATTTTAAAAAAATTTTAAAAAGAAAAAGCATGTCAAAGAGCCAAGTCCAAACAATAATAGTTTGCTGTCAGTTCTCTGCCAAGCAAAGATGATATTCCATGGAAAAAAGAAGCTATTTCAGCTTGCAACTCAAACAGTTGTGTACGTGTGAGAGTGAAGTGTCCAAGTGCTTTACGCAGACTTCCCATTTCATCACATAGAAAATTGAAAAGGCATCTAGTTAAGGGTTGAGATTAACCAGAAATAGTCATTTCAGCTGGGTTTTTTGTTTTGTATTTTTTGTTTTATTTTGATTTGTTTTTTGAGGACTTGAAACTGTATCCTGCTTTTTTTTCTGGTGATAGAGAACACGGCGAAGGGACGCCTGGGTGGCTCAGTCAGTTTAGCATCAGACTCTTATTTTCAGCTCAGGCTGGGATCCCTGGGGTGTGGGCTCCAGCCTTGCGTTGGACGCCACACCTAGCATGGAGACTGCTTAAGATTCTCTCTCTCTCTCTCTCTCTCTCTCCCTCTCCCTCTGACTCTTCTCTGTATCTCTCTCTGTATATAAAAAATGAGAAAAAAAAAAGGAAGAACACAGTAACTATGAAAGTAGAGACTTTGTTGGCTTGGTACTAAGGTGGCCCCTGTTTTAGCCACTTTTGCTTTTGCACAATTAGTGCAAATGTCAACATAGAGAAAAAGGCAAAGAACACTTAAGTATCCTTAATCAAATAGTTTTGATCTCATGGACCCACAGATGGACCTCAGGGCCTCCCAAAGACAATAGACTATGCTTTGAGAATCACTGCGGTCGAGTATTCTAATATTAAGTTAAGACTCATCAACATCACATGGATGACACTTACACCAATATGATCTTTTAATTAAGCATCTTTTCTGCACTCCCTCCACTGACAGGAACAAATGACCAAGAACAAAATGTTACAAAAATTTTATAATGACTGGGCTGTAGACTGACAAGAAATGTCTTTAAGGGGCGCCTGGGTGGCTCAAGTTGGTCAAACATCCAACTCTTGATTTCAGCTCAGGTCATGATCTCATGGTTCGTGGGACTGAGCCCTTCCCCCTCCATCAGGTTCTGCACCGACAGAGTAGAGCTTGCTTGGGATTCTCTCGCTCTCTCCTTCTCTCTCTGCCCCTCCCCCACTTCAAACAGGCTCTCTCTCAAAATAAATAGATACACATTTAAAACGAAAACAAGAAATGTCTTTAAAATAATCACTAATAAAAAAATCACTAGTATAAAAAGTGTCTTTAAAATAATCACTAATAAAAAAAATCACTAATACAAAAAAAGAATGTTCTTTTAGAAGTTTGTATCCCTGAAAACATTCTAGAATTTTAATAGGTGGCACTCATAATTATAGTGAATAACTACGAAGTCCTGTCTGCATGTAGCTTCAGTGCCTCTTCCCCCTAAGGATTCATCTTGCATTATTTTCTTGTAACTTTAAAACAGCTCTATAATATGACTTGATATCATCTTCATTTTACAGGTGAGGAATCTGAGAAGAGGGGACCCACCCCGCGTCACAGGGCTACCCTCCTGACTAGCCCTTCAATGCCTTTCCTTTTTCGGGTCATTTTGTCCATCAAACATGGTTCATTTTAACAACAACAACAAAAAAAAAACAACCCAGAAATATAAAAACAAACAAACAAAAAAACCCAACAAAACCCAAAAAACCAACAAACAGAAAGATTGCAGTGAACTCAGAGGCTGTGGAAATCCCTAGGGTGGAGTCTGCAGAAAAACTGAGCGGAAAGGCTGACTCTCCCTAGCTTCTCCGCGTTCCATTTTTGCTGATGGATGGAAGGTCATAGAAAAGAAGAAATCCTCTCTGCCCTGGGCCACACCACTTGCTAAATTTGGAATTCCAGATTAGAGAAACACCTTGGAACAATTGAGCCTTTCAACCCGAAAGTCCTGGAGGGGCTCATTCTGAAAGTAGAGATACATTTCTTTTTCCTTCCCCTTTGGAGCCAGAGGGGAAATTTGGCCAAGGAGTGGCTGCCTGTTGTAAGTGACTGGGGATATTATTTGGAGATTTAAGCAGAATGTGTTGAAAGAGAGATTTGGGCAGAAGGTGGGTGGGCTCCGGTGATGAGCAAAAGACGGAGATTATGTGACCCCCCTGGTCCTATAAACAGAAGCAGTATTTTTTTTTAATTTTTAAATTTTTAAATGTTGAATTAGAGAAAGAGAGAGAGGGGGAGGGAGAGACAGAGAGAGAGAGAGAGAGAGAGAGAGAAAGAGACAGCATGAGCAGGGAGGGGCAGAAAGAGAGGGAGACACAGAATCCAAAGCAGGCTCCAGGCTCTGAGCTGTCAGCACAGAGCCCGACTTGGGGCTCGAGCCCATGAACCCTGAGATCATGACCTGAGCCGAAGTCTGACGCTCAACCGACTGAGCCACCCAGGCGCCCCCAGAAGCAGTTTTAAAGTGTCGTATCTTGACTCACCAGCCTGTTACAGGTAACAGAATCTCTACCTGTCACCAGTGGGTATTGCTGTAACACAGTTGTATTTACGTGAGTCATATTTCACCTCCCCAAGGCAGACAAAGATCCTCAAAGATATAGACCCCCCAGTTGTATGTGCAGAAGGACAACTCTTTTCCCTCCTCTTCTGTGTCATGCAGCCCTTTCCTCGTGGAAATGCTCTTGGAGCCCAACACAGGGCTTGAACTCATGACCCTGAGATCAAGACCTGAGCCGAGATCAAGAGTCAGACATTTAACCCATCAAAGCACCCAGGCACCCCCTCCTGAAAACGGTCTTATTTTTTACTTCCTGTGTTGGTGCCTCTGTGCCCTCCAGTCTTTAAGTCCTGGCAAGGGATTCCAATGGAACCACAGGTGACTTGATTCTTGGTGAGTGTGTCTGACCCAAGCCACCTGATGGTCAGGGCAGAATCTAAAAGGTTCCCTTCTGCACCCCACGCTGGGGGTCAAAGAGAGAGCGCAAGAATCACATGGTCCAGAAACAATCACTTCTTACCATTGGGAAGCAGAAACCTGCTGAGAGGAAAACCATTTCCTCAGACAGCAATCTGCCTGGGAGTTACAGTGACAATGTTTTCTGTGCCAAGAATATCAATCTCAAGTCCCTCTCCCATGAGCTATTGGTGAGAGCCCGGGCATGCACAGGCAAGCAGAATTTGTAAGCCTGCTGATTGGGGCTAGTGTGAATGTCAAGGCTGAGTGTTGTTTTGTCTGTCACCATCTGGTTTTCCTATCTCTCCCCCCAACCTACGCCCCTTTGACATAATCTCTTAACTTCCCCCCCTCCCCCCACTCCCACCCTAATCCTGTTTATTCCTACACTTACTATTTAGGAGTATGAGCCGTTTGGGATGAAAGGTGATATAAAACCTATGCAAGACTGAGAAGAACCAGACCACAGGCCAGGAGACCTAGACTAGGTATCCACGGTCACTTTTTAGCTTATACCAAGCCACTAACTTCTCTCTGCCTGAGTTTTCTATCTTTTTTAAAAAATTTTTTGCTTGTTTTTTACTTATTTTTGAGAGACAGAGACAGCGCAAGCAAGGGAGAGTCAGAGAGAGAGGGAGACACAGAATCTGAAGACAGGCTCCAGGCTCTGAGCTGTCAGCACAGAGCCTGACACGGGGCTTGAACCCACAAACTGTGAGATCATGACCTGAGTTGAAGTCGGACACTTAACCGACTGAGCCTCCCAGGAGCCCCTGAGTTTTCCATCTGAAACTGGGAATGATAATACTTATTCTGTCCATTTTGCAAGACCCTTGTAAAATTCAGGCGCTATTACGTGGCGCTATTGGATTAGGTATCTCAGCCCCGTACCTAGGACGGTGAGTGGTGTGCAAGGCAGTTGCTCAGTAAACATTTGTGAAATGGGTGGCTGTGTTTGGAAATGTTTTGCAAGCAGTAAAGGCACTGCAGAAATGTTTTGTGTTACACTCCTTACGGATGACACAGGGAGCAGGCAACGCTTCAGGCCCTGGCTTCTGTTGCGTGCGGTGTAGAGGCAGGCCAGGTCTTGTCATGACTGGAGGTGACAGTGAACCTTCTCCCAGGCCCCTGCTTGGTTTCTGTGAGCTCGTTTCCTTGGGTGGATCCGACCTAGTGCCCAGCAGGGTTGCACTAAAGGGACATTGGTGTGTCATTGGGACCTCTGGAGGGCAAACGTTGGTCCCCAGAGGGCTGGCTTTATAAATTCGTAACACCTTTTCATATACCACGAATGACACAGATCCTGGCGTTGTATATTTTGTTGGTCTGGAAAATTTCAGGGGAGTTGCAGATCAAATGAGGGGCAGCCCTTAGCACAATATTCTGATAAAAGATACTGTTTTGGAAACATTCTTATGGGAAACTCCTATTTAAACCCTTGCTGTGGAGTGAAATGTATCCCCCACAAATTTCTATGGGGAAGCCCTAAACCCCAATGTGACTATATTTTGAAATAGAACCTGTAAGAGGGTAATTGAGGTTAATTGAGGTAATAGGGGTGGAACCCTAATCTGATGGGACTGGTATTCTTACAAGAAAAGGAAAAGACACCAGGTGTGTCCCTCACTCTCTCTCTGTCTGTCCCACTCCCTGCCTGTGCCACGGAGGGAAAGCCACAGGAAGACAGATCAAGAAGGCGTCTGTGTGTGAGCCAGGAAGAAAGCTCTCACCAGGTACCTTCTTTACCCGGGACTTCCAGAAAATAAATTTCTGTTGTTCTGAGCAATCTGGTCCATTGCATTTTGTTACATGGCCTGCACTGACTGATAGAGATTTTGGTACAAGGAAGTGAGGTGCTGCTATAAGAAATACCTAAAAATATGGAAGTGACTTTGGAGCTGGGTGATGAAAAGAGGCTGGAAGAGGTTTTATTTCCTTTTTGTTTGTGTATTTATTTAGAGAGAGCACCTCTGTGTGCACACATGAGCAGGCGAGGGGCAGAGAGAGGGAGACAGAGGATCCTAAGCGGGCTCTGCACTGATAGCAGAGAGCCCCATGTGGGGCTCAGACACAGGAACAGGGAGATCATGACCTGAACCAAATTGGATGCTTAGCCAACTGAGCCACCAATGTGTCTCGAGGCTGGCAGGGTTTTGATGTGCTTGGTAGAAAAAAATCTTAGATTGTCTGGAAAGGACTGCTGGTAGAAATGTGGACATTGATGGCTGTTCCGGAGACAGCTCAGGGAGAAAAGAGGAAAGCTATAGAGAAAGTCTATTATCTTAGAGAACATATATCATCACGAGCAAAATGTTGGTAGAAATAGGCACATTCGAGGCCATTCTGTGGAAGTATCAGACAGAGAGGAGGAAGGGGTGATGGCAAACTGGGCCTTGTTACATGGTGGCAAAGGACTTGACTGAATTGCGTTCGTGTGCTAGTGCTCTGTCGAAGGTAGAACTTGCAAATGATAGAATTTTAAATTTAGCTGAAGACTTTTCTTTGTTTTTTAAGTTTTTATTTTGAGAGAGAAAGAGAACATGAGTGAGGTAAGAAGCAGAGAGAGAGGGTGAGAGAATTCCAAGCAGATTCCTCTCTGTTCCAAGCAGGCTTCATGAGGTCAGTGCAGAGTCCGATGAGGGGTCGAACTCACAGACCATGAGATTGTGATGTGAGCCGAGATCAAGAGTCAGATGCTCAACCCACTGAGCCACCTAGATGCCCTTAGCTGGGGATATTTCTAAGCCAAGTGTCAAAGGAGCCACTTGGTTTCTCGTTACCACTTACAGTAAAATGCAGGAGTGATAAATGGAAGGGGTTGTCAAGCAAAAGCGAATTAGGAGGTGAAGATTTGGGAAATTCTTAACTGATTCATATCACAAAACATGAAGAAGGTGTTCTGAAGAGAACACGGAGGGTGTAGCTGAACAGCCATTTGATAAGGAGATTAGCATGGGCGTGAACACAGATTTAATCAGCCATGGTGGAAAAGCCTAGAAGAGGGATGGGATTATACCTTCAGAAGCACAGCCATCTGGGGTTAAAGGGAATAAAGAAAATAAAAGAGAATGAAGGAAGGCTGCCAGAGTTCTGGGATCCTACAGGATGGGACAACAGAGCTATTCAACTGTAAGCTTGGGTTATCCTTCAAAAAAAGAGAAGAATGACCCCAAAGGTGATTCAGATACCCTCAGAGTTACATCACTCCCACCATAGACGCATGGGCAGGCTGGTTCCTTATTGGTTTCAAAGGGTGGAGGGCCATCTCTCAGCTATTAGCAGTCTAGGCTACCCCTGCCCCGAGCCTGAGCAGCAAGGCTACCACCTCGGGCCATGGGGTGACACTGCCAACCCTGACAGGCCTGCAGGAGGAGGACTGAGCCAAAGAGGATTTTTCCTGAGCTTTAAGATTTAATGAAATTGACTTTGCTGGATTTTGGACTTTCCTGGGACCTGACACTCCCTTTTTTCTTCCTAATTTCTTTTTTTAAAAAAATTTTTTTTCAATGTTTGTTTTTGAGGGGAGAGAGGCAGAGCGAAAAGGAGGCGTAGAATCTGAAGCAGGTTCCAGGCTCTGAGCTGTTAGCAGAGAGCCAGACACAAACCACAAGACCTAAGTCGAAGCTGGACGCGTAACTGACTAAGCCTCCCAGGGGCCCCTCTTCTTTCTAATTTCTCCCTTGTGGAGCGGGGAAGGCCTATCCTATGAGTGTCCCACAATCAGATCTTGGAAACACATAACTTATCTGGTTTCACATCTTTACAACCAGAGAAGAATTTTGCCTCAGCATGAGTTTCGATCACACCTTCTGCATGTGAAAAAGACCAGAATTGAGGGAGATCAGAGGGTAGAATGTAAGGAACTGAATTGTGTTCCCCGCAAATTCATATGTGACTGTTTTTAGAGACAATGCCTGTAAGGAGGTAATAATAAAAGTTAAGATGTCATAAGGGTTAGGGCCTTAATCTGATGGGACTGGCAACCTAGTTGAGGAGGAAGAGACACGAGATGTCTCTCTCTCCCTCCAATCCTCTCTCCCCTCCCTCCATGTGCCACGGAAGAAAGGCCATGTGTGGATGGACCAAGTAAGTGACTGTCTACAAGCTAGGAAGAGAGTTCTCACCAGTAATCTAACCTGGCCAGGCATCTTGATCTGGGATTGCAACCGTGAGAAAATAAATTTCTGTTGTTTAAGCCACCCAGTTTATAGTATTTTGTTATGGCCACCCCGGATGACTTGTATGACCCTCCTCCCCTCTCGGTTTGCAAGCAGTAAACTCGTGGCTCGTTTGTGGGTTGTTCGACTGATATCCATTCCTCTGTCTCCATCGTACATTGCAGGTCAGGAGTTTCTTGGGTATAAGTGTTTGTGGAGAAAAAGAGAAAAAAACCAGCGACAACCGACTGAATGACACTGGAGGTAGAGAGCAGCCCTCTTCCCTGTCTGGCCTGAGATAATTTTGGCATCTTCCATTAAACTCCTGGAAGTGGAAAGACACCGGTTATTTCAACAAGCCTGTGGAATTTTTTTTCCAAACCGCATGGAGATGGTCTGTCAGTTTTTGTGGCATCAGGCTTTATGAAGATAACCTTTTCAGATGGGTTATGCCAACACAACGTTGCCCACACCGCCATTCCTGCTGCTTGAAGCCACACCTGGGTGATGTTGCCGGCAGACACGCCGAGGGAAATGACCCTTTGGGAGAGCAGGAAGTCTGTGTCTCACAGCCTGGTGACCGAACAAGAGAAGAGGCTGAACTTGGAAATCTCAGGTTTCATTCCCAACCTCTCCGTTTTTGAAAGATGGGGTTGCGGTCTTCTCCTTATTTAGCACGAAGATTAAAATGATTTGACATAACTGAGTCAAAGTCAGTCTATCACAGCCTCTCAAACTTTAATGTTCCTGAAAGTCACCTCAAGAACCTGTTAGGGTACAGATTTTGAACCAGTGGGTTTTGGATGGAGCCCCAGATTCTTCATTTTTAAAAAAAATTTTTAATGTTTGTCCATTTTTGAGAGACAGAGCATGAGTGGGGGAGGGGCAGAGAGAGAGGGAGACACAGAATCCGAAGCAGGCTCCAGGCTCCGAGCTGTCAGCGCAGAGCCCAATGTGGGGCTCAAACTCATGAACCACTAGATTATGACCTGAGCCGAAGTTGGAGGTTCAACTGACAGTCACCCAGGTGCCCCATCTAGAGTCCGCATTTCACAACGTCAGTTGTGATGATGCTACTGATCTAGCAGGGCTCTAGGATACTGTGTATTAAGACTGACAACCTCTATGTGGACAAAACACCATGTGAGATTCCATTGCTGCTATATTTTGCAATACCTCAGAATTCCCTCTAAAAATGCTTCCAAACCTTGTACTTAGAAGAACTGGGGAGTGTAAAATCATTCTACCAGCAACAGCTTGACAGAAATATGGGCTTAATACTGATGGTTGGTTGTTGTTTGGAAAGCGGACCTTCAGAGATGTATGACAAATGTCTGCCAGGGATATAGAGTGATACTCCCCTATTTAGGAGATCTGGACTTCTGTGCATTTTGGGACGAGACAAAATAATAGTATCAGAGCCAGTAAGGGAGCCTCGCTAATATGAGACCAGAACAGAGCTTCTCTGCAAATAGGCACTCTGCTGGGGTGAACAATTGGTTTGGGAAATGTTAAAAAAGCTTTTTTCATCATTTTATGCCTGGGTACCTCTTGGAGTGAAGAAAGGGCATCGCACAGTTTGGTGAGAGGTAAAGCTGGAGTCCTTAGTTGCACGACTTGGTACATATGTGGGCGTACCATTGTTTATTTACCCGCGATTTATGACTAGCAAATTCCTATTGTTGATTATACCTCTCAGGCCTGTTCGGGATTGCTCTCCCCCACCCCACCCTCCCCACCCCCCGCAGACACCAGAGACTGCCAGAACCAGGCCTGCTGGTGGTGGAACTAGGAAATTCCCAGGGGTCAAGGGAAGGCTAAAACTCCTACCTGAAGCAGTCGCTATGAGTAAACACATGCATATATATGAATATTGGGTAAGAGAGTGTCATTCATAAAGTAAATTGAAATTCAAGGGCATTTTTTACTTTAGAAATGTGGCTTGGGGTACCTGGGTGGCTCAGTTGGTCGAGCGTCTGACTCTTCATTTTGGCTCAAGTCGTGATCTCACAGTTCATGAGATCGAGTCTTGAGTTGGGCTCTGCTCTGATAGCACAGAGCCTGCTTGGGATTCTCTCTCTCCTCTCTCTCTATTTCAAAAAGTAAATAAATAAACTTGAAAAAAAAGTACTTTATCCACCCAATCTTGCTGAATTAGACCCCTCAGAAGTATGCAGCAGAATTCAATTTCACAGAGTCATTAGTGAGTGTGTTTGCCAACTGTTGGAAATAATACAGTGTCACTTTTGTTGTCAATGGCCTGGGTTGGGTCAAAGTGGTGTGCTTTTTTGGGTATTTTTCTTAGTTTATTCCCTTTCTTTTTCTTCATTTTCTTTCCTAAGTTAGACTTGACCCTTGAACTGACACTCTTTTAGCAACTCTCTCGAACTATTGCTCATGGTAAAATCAGCTAAACACTGCATGGTAACTGACTCGGAGCAGGTATCTTAAGATGAATTCACTTCAACACTTTGCCCAAATAATTTCAAAATTCTGGTTTTCTTGACCTTATCCGTGAATAGAAATTTTCAGCAATGCTAAAAGTTTGTGATGTTCCACCGGAGAAATTTTGGTTAAGATTCAGTTTTGAAAAAGTTCCATGCCGTATAACCTAAAAAATGCCTATTTCTGCCTACTTCTAAGCAAACTCTGTCACAGTTTACAAAGGAAAGGAAAAAATGTTCCAAGTTCTGACTTTGACAATTAAGAACCCATCTAATGCTTCCTGTGTTCAAATTTATTTTTAAAGTAAATTCCTCCTTCAGGAAAAAAGGAATCCTTTAACAAGTTGCTTTCAAAAGCCCTCCCCAGGACATAGAATTAAGAAGATGAGCTTTAATGCCTTTGATGGTGGGAAAGTTAAAGGCTCCCTAAGCACAAATTTCCAGTGCCTCTTGGCATGCTTGCACATACCAACTCTAGATTAACCATACGGTCAATGCCAACTGTACCATTGAAGGGTATAATGAAATCCAGCAAGTCATTTCTATTTAACTGATGTAACACAGGTTAGACCATGGTTCCTGAGACTGAGAAGTTAGTGTGAATCTGGGTAGGGCAAATATCTCTAATATTCTGAAGGCATTGGGGCGCTTGGGTGGCTTAGTCAGTTAAGCGTCCGACTTTGGCTCAGGTCATGATCCTGCAGTTTGTGAGTTCGAGCCCCGCATTCAGCTCTACACTGACAGTATGGAGCCTGTTTGGGATTCCTTCTTTCTCTCTCTCTCTCAAAATAAAATTAATCAATTAAAAAAATAACATTCTGAAATCATAAATAAAGGGATATTGGACTGATGAAAGGCACAGACCAGCAAAATAACATAATTAGCCTCTTAGCTGCTATGCCTCTGACGCTAAACATCACATGGATACTGACAAGGGGCATATCACAATTCACATATGTAAGTCAAAGGATATTCCACTGAAAATACAAGGCCTCTAGCAGATATATGGAGCCAAACCCAACAAAATATACGCAATTCATTAGTTACTTGGCTATTTGATAAAATGCAAAGATCAGTGACAGATTTCTCCTTAGTGGGAACATTGCAGGGACATATACAGTAAAAGCAGTAAGACGTAGAATGTGCTGTAAGGTCAATAAAGGTGTGAAACCAATTCTCAACTAATTAATATGGATTATTTGCCTTTGATGGATATCTCGCCAAATCTGAGGTGTCATTCAGGAGACCAACTTGCTTTTTCAGTCTTCTGAGCTTCCAAGAGGACATGACTGCATATGTGTAAAATGAGTTCTCCCCTAGGTGACTTTGACAGAAATGGATTTTAAGTTTCCCTGTGTATAGATGTGTATGTGTAAATCTACAATTAACAGCATCCTTTCTAGTTTCTGTGCTTATGTCAGGGCCTAATGACCAGCCTATTAGGCTTTGACAGGTTCCATTTGCTTTGTCCTCCATTTCATTTGCTCCTAAAAATTGGTTGTAAAACAAAAGTTCCTGGTCTATTGTGCAAACATAAACGATCACTGCTAAAATGTTGATAGGATTCTGTTCTGACTGACAGAAACCAACTTTGAGATAGCCAAGGGATGAATTAAGAAAAAGAGAGAGATTTTAATTTCACACATGATTTGTGTCTTTCCTTCAAACCATAAAAGCCATTAAAAATTAGTTTCCATTTTTGTTCCTCATTATATCTAGCACTGAAGCTGACTAGATAATACAGGAATTGGAAGAAGGACTCATTTGGATTGGGTCCTAAGAGCACGAAGCTTTCTGAATGGTTATAACAACTTTCCAGAACTTTCAGGAGTTGGTAATTCTACAGAAATATGAGGCAGCATGTCTGACTTCTCTTGAGGTGAATCAATTGAATTAAAATTTACTTGGGATTGCTGGTAAGGAAGAGAAGCGGTGTTCAGTTTTAAGCTTACCTAAACTTAATTTGTGTGTTCATTCATGTATATATTCATCCAGTATTCACTCCATGCCTACTATAAACCATGTGCTCAGCAACACACTGTTAAATGAAGATGAATAAACTTGTCCCCAATGAACCAATAATTTTAAAGTTAAAAGATAAGGAAAAATCTCCAATTTGCATCAAAGAAGAAGAGAACACCCCCAATGTTCATAGCAGCACTTTCAACAATAGCCAAATCATGGAAAGAGCTTAAATGTCCATCAACTGATGAGTGGATCAAGAAGATGTGGTTTGTATATACAATGGAGTACTACATGGCAATGAGAAAGAATGAAATCTGGCCACACGTGGCAACATGGATGGACCTCAAGGGTGTTATGCTAAGTGAAATAAGTCAGACAGAGAAGGACAGATACCATATGTTTTCACTCATAAGTCTAACATGAGAAACGTAACAGAGGACCATTGGGAAGGGAAGGGGGGAAAGAGTTAGGGAGAGGGAGGGAGGCAAATCATGAGAGACTCTTGAATACTGAAAACAAAATGAGGGCTGAAGGGGAGGGGGAGAAGGGAAGTGGGGTGATGGACATGGAGGAGGGCACTGGGTGTTATATGGAAACCAACTTGACAATGAACTATAAATTAAAAAAAAAAAAGAAAAGAACATATAATCTTGAAACACATGAAATCCAGATAACTTCAGAGTAGCTTCAAAACTCTAAATGGCAAAGACAATGGAGCAGCTTACAGATTTGATGGGGAGAGTTCATGACCAGCCCATACTTACTGGTGGTCTCCACGATGGAGAACAGAAAATATACTCCCATGTCCTCTTTCAAGGGAAAAATGCTTGAAAACGTGCTAGAGGCGGTCACAAATTGAATAAACTTAGTACCTTATATTGTATTAGAAACAGACTATCAGTGAGCAATGAAATGAATGATTTCAAAACTGCCGGTGGCTCTCAAAACAAGAGAGAGGATACATAATGCAAAAATCATCTTTTTTTCCAATGAGTATTTATCAGGCCCCTCCCATAAAGTAGGCATTCTAGACACTGGGATTATGGCAATAAATTAAACAGATAAAAGTAAATAGAATATAAACCTGCCCTCATGGAACTTATATTTTAGCAGAGGAATCAGAAAGTGAATAAGATAGGAACGCTTGGGTGGGTCAGTCCGTTAAGCGTCTGACTTTGGTTCAGGTCATGATCTCGCGGTTTGTGGGTTTGAGCCCTGTGTCCGGCTCCATGCTGACAGCTCAGGGCCTGGAGCCTGCTTCCCATTCTGTGTCTCCTTCTCTCTCTACCTCTCCCCCATTTGCGCTTGATCTCTCTCAAACACAAAATAAAAACATTTTTAAAAATTAAGAAAAAAGAAAATGAACAAGATAAAATAAATGAAATGCATAATATGAAGTAACTCAAGAGCATTTACTTGGGCACAGTATCTCAAATTTTTATTAACACATTTGGAATTTGGAGAGGCAAGGATAGAAGAAGTGAGTAAAAGAGGAATAAATTCCTTATGCAGAAACAAGAAAAAAGGGCTTGATAATTTTCAGGGATTTGCACACAACTGCACCCACCCAACTAAAGGTCAAATAAGAAGAATTATTTCTAAAATAATATAGAAATCAAAGTAAATAACATTACACAAGACAAGAAGAACAGTTTATTAATGATAGTAATGATATAAAATTCAGCCAGTCCACAGACACTCTTCTTATTCTTCATCTGGCTCAGTTTATTTTTTTTAATTTTTAATGTTCATTTATTTTTGAGAGAGAGTGAGACAGAGCACGAATGGGAGAGAGGCTAAAAAAGAGGGAGACACAGAATCCAATGCAGACTCCAGGTTCTGAGCTGTCAGCACAGAGCCCAATGTGGGATTTGAACCCATGAACTGTGATATCATGACCTGAGCCAAAGTCAGATGCCACCCAAGCGCCCCACAATCCATCACTCTCCTAATTCTGTTTATCTACCTCTCTTACCGCTGCTCTGCTTATGTATAACATCGTCATCTCTTATCTGTCCTTTTCCCACAACCTCCAAACTGCTTTCCTTGCCTCCTGCCTTGTTGCCATCAAATCTATTCTTCACAGGGAGATCAAAGCAATCTTTCAAAGTCATATTTCTCCACAGAGAGATCAAAGTAATCTTTCAAAAATTTGTGAAGTGGAAAATCACTGCAAAAAATGACTGTCTCATTTCTTTCTGCATAAAACGCCAGTGACATTCCATTGTCCAAACTCCTTCCTATCACCCTTTGTTGCCTGATTCTTGAAGATCACCCAGCTGATCTTGCCCTTGCAGTTTTTATATGTAGCCAAGTGAACATCTGTGATTGCCCGACCCTGTATCAGGCTCTCTCGTCCTGGGGCCCTGTTTCCCTCCATCTGGAACCCCTCCTTTTCTTCTATCTCCCTTTAGCTGGCCACTTACTCGTGTGAGCTTAAGCACACTTCTGCTTGTAAAACTTTCTGGACTCTCATCCCTACCAAATTTGGGTGAGTTCCCCTTCTAAGGGTTTCATTAGAAACTTGAACTTGTCTATCACAGCACCTGTTGAATTTGTTTGCAAACCAAGCTAGACTGTAAGCTCCATGAAGCTCTAGGCTGTATTTCGAGGCCAGAGTTCTACCCAGAATGGCTCACATTATTAAATAAGAAATATTTTTTAAAAGAAGCAAACATTTAACCTAAAAACTTAGAAAAAAGAAGAATAAGCCAAAGCAAATCAGTAGAAAGCCCCAACCAAGGGACAAACAAAACCAAACAAACCCCAAAAAACTGAAAGCAGGAAAACAGTATTTCTTTGAAAGAAATATGCACAAAATAAAGTGGATAAGTCTGGCAAACATAATGAAAAGGAAAAGCACACACACAATTGAAAAATTGGTATGAGAAAGAACAACATATATCAAGGATATTTAAAATTGTGAGTATAATTTACAACATCTTTTTAAGGGGCCTCTGGTGGCTCAGTTGGTTAAGTGTCCAGCTTCAGCTCAGGTCATGATCTCACAGTCTGTGGGTTCGAGCCCTGTGTGGGGCTCTGTGCTGACCCCCTTGGAGCCTGGAGCCTGCTTCAGATTCTCTGTCTTCTCTCTTTGCCCCTCCCCTGCACACTCTCTCTCACTCTCTCTCTCTCTCTCAAAAGTAAATAAATGTTAAAAAATGTTTTAGGACATCGTTTTAAATGGCAAATTTCCTGAATAAACATGAATGACCAAATTTGTCTTATTAATTAAGAAGCCTTAAAACTCTAGTAACTATGCAAGAAATGAAAAAAGTTCTCAAATAATTTTGTAAAAAAAAATACTAAGCTGGACCAACTTTACAGTTTTCACATTCTCAAGGGACAGATTATTTCTGTTAGATGCATCATTCCATGGAATAGAATGGGGTTTTTGAATCTGTGACATTAGTTTTATATAGATGAAGTGACTCTGCTTCAAAAGGCTGAATCAATAGCTGAAAAGTCCTAAACGGAATAGCAATCTTATCTTTGAATGTAGTTGCCAAAATCCATAAGATAATTACAATCTAAATACAACAGCACCTTAGTAAATAACCCACTTCATCCAAATAGAATTTATTCCTGGAATTCAAGAATGACTCAGTGAGAGAAATAGGTTTGCACATTACATAAATAGATGTAATTTTTTAAAAAGATTATAAAACCATTTCAACACATTCTGGATAAAAATTCTTAGAAACTAAAACACGAGGGACATTTATTCAAATTGCTCATACAAATCAATGGCTACACAGCAGAGGTACTCTCTTTAAAACCAGGAACAAAACTAAAAAAAAAAAAAAAATCCCAGTATCACCATCACTATATGTAGGAAAGCTTTGAACCTCAGGTTTGGTTTATAATTGACCAAAATCTACTAGGATGTTTCTGCTTTGATTTTGGCTCTGGAAGACTGAATAGACAAACATCTTTTCTCTAGATTTCTGGCATCCTGAGAGCCTGCCTGATCAAAAATCACACTGTTACGTAGATAACCATTACATCTAATCAGTGATGATTGACAATGAACTTGGCCTAAACCCAATGAGAGTTTCATTTTTGTAGGGCCAAAGGATCAAATATCGGCCATTTCATATGGTTTGGTCAACTGCAAGAACTGAGAGACAGTGTATTTGCTAAATGACTTTAGGGAGGGCACTGCATCTGTGGAAATAAACAGCAATGTCTCATGAATGAACCAGAAATTGTTACAAGGGAAGGAGGGTCTTGATCTAAACTCAACTTTCCTTACACAGTGCTTAGGAAGCACTTTCTTAACCAGCTGGCACAAAAGGAGGCTTCCTGGCACCTGAACTTAAAATATTCTTCCCTACCACTTGCCCCTGTTCCCCAAAGAGCCCTCTTCTTAGTAACAGGAGAGCAAAAATAGGGGGACCCTCTGCTGGCACACAATCCCAGGTGCATGTGGCTATGACTAGGGAAAGCACACTCCCCCCCCCTTCCCCCTCTAGATGCTAAAGGAATAGGCAAAAAACAGCTGACTTACTCCCTCGGAACTTCATCCTGCACCAGGTGACATTGACTGCAGTTTGCGTGAGTCTGTGACATAACAATATCCATTTTGAGCCAATGAAAGTTTAGGAAAGACGTTAAATAGCCATATAAGGGGAATAAAAGAATTAGATTACCTAGTGCTAGTAATCCTCGTAGGATGGTTGGCATAGTGTATTCACGCCATGAAATAACCATTACAAACTGTATTTAATTTTCAGTTATTTTACTTCACTTAAACCTTGGGTATTTCCAGAAAATGTGCTGTTTGGGAAACTTTTATGTCTTCTGAGGATGCATTAGCAGCAGAATATCTACCTTGCTACTTTGAATTTTCATAAGGAGGTACAACTCCAAATTCATGTACAACAACATCTTGATGATTTATATTTATATGACGAAGAGCATTTTTTAAAGCATGTAAAAGAAAAATGAGAAACCCAAAACACAGTTGGATGTTGCCAGCCTACACTCAAAAAAATAGATTTAACAAGAACTAAAAAAAATGATCATTTATATTTCTGAATCCTCAGAGGTAGAAAATGTTTACTAAAAAATTGGTTGAAATGATTGCTACAGACTGCAATTTTCCATAATTGAAAGTGAATATTACTCAGATTTGCACAATATGTAAGTCCTAAGTACAAAGTCCATCTTTCGTATACATATTACTAAAAAATATTTTCCTGAATTCCATTTTACTGTGCAGAAAAAGTCATAATGTTATAAGATGTGCTGCGTCTGTATTTTGTGTCTCAGTTGTTGGGACATGCAGAAGCCATTCTAGAAGTTCTCTTAAGTTTGACAACATCATGGGTTTATGTAGAGTTAGCTACATTTCTCTTTTTTAATGTTTTTTTAAAATTTATTTTTGAGAGACAGGGAGAGACAGTGTGAGCAGGGGAGGGTCAGAGAGAGAGGGAGATACAGAATCTGAAGCGGGCTCAAATAGCAGCTGAACTAGCTGTCAGCACAGAACCCAATGCGGGGCTTGAACCCACAAACCATGAGATCATGACCTGAGCCGAAGCTGTACACTTAACCGACTAAGCCACCCAGGCTCCCCATCTATGTTTCTCTTTAATGTGCCCAATGAAAGATTTGAAGATACAAGCTAGCAAGGTACTGAATTTGATTGAGGAAATATTTATAGAACGGAACATCAGTAAAGATAACTATTATCAACAACGGACCAACAGGACGAAGGCCATGAATAACTTAGGAATCATGTGCATACATTGTTTTACCCATTCCCTTCAGTTGTGTCTGAAGACTAATTCTAGCACAGAGTATTTTAACAGGCTTACCTACCCAAGAAGAAAGATCACAGGACTCTTCTCATTCTTTGATTATAGACAAACTACATGGTGTTCAGGAGATTTGGAAACTGATTTGCCATGTTTTAAAAAGGTGGCATTGCAGCTATACTGTGTAAAAAGCCTGCTTGAATCAAATAAAGCCTCACTACTCTGCATGTTACAGATAATGATACCAGACTTACAAGATCTCCACCAACTTCTTTTTTCTTTCAGAAAAAGTTGTTTGTTCAGTGGAGGCTGCTCAAGAAATACTCAAACTGATGAATCTTAAGAGTACAAATATTTCTTGCATGATTCCCGCTATAAAAATTCTCTTATCATTTCATTCCAGAAAAGATGCTATAATTACTTTATGGGCAGTGGAAACCGAGA
Source organism: Suricata suricatta (assembly GCF_006229205.1). Lineage (NCBI taxonomy): Eukaryota > Metazoa > Chordata > Mammalia > Carnivora > Herpestidae > Suricata > Suricata suricatta. The sequence goes on along the minus strand of NC_043706.1, from coordinate 16,360,963 downwards.
TGCAGAGGGAATATCAGAGATTATTTTGTTACCCTGAAAGCTGATTGCATTCCATTGCAACATTTTGAGATCCAAGCCTCAAGGAGAGATTTTTTTAATCAAATGATTCATTTGAATGCAAAATGTATTAAAATAAAAGTGTGAGTGAATGTAAAAGTCTCAAATGTGATCCTGAAAGTGCATAGAAAGCATTTTCCACCAGCAGAGCGCAAAACTTCAGTTGGCAAGATGGTTTGCTTCATTGAAATGACATCATCACCATCAACCAAATCTTCACGGCCAGGAGTTGAACGGAAGGTAATTTCCCTTCTTTGTTTCTGTTAGAGAAGAAAGAACTCTTGTCTATCAGCAGTCCCTATTCTGGTAAAACCACCCGGAAAATCTCTCCCCTTTACCAACCTTGTTGAGACGGGATAAATATTCTCCTACTTATCAACTTAAAAACATTAATTGCTACACACTTTGTTGATAAAATCTTAATAACAATTTTAAATAAAACTTTAGTATAAATTAAATAGTATTTCAGTATAAAATTTTAAATAAAATTCACAAAATTTTAATTTTGGATTCCTGCAGTTTATTTTGTTGATGATGTATGGCTTTCCCATGTTGTTGACCAAATACTAATTGTTAACACTTGGTCCTTTGCTGTTCCTTCAAAGTGTATCATCAGCTTCTCTCTACTTAATACTGTTTTGAAAATACTGACTCATGTATGAAATCATGAAATGGAAATGAAGTGTGATTCCTGAAGAACAGGAGATAAAATTACCATTATTTGCAGATGACAAAAATAGAAGCTTGAAAACTTATGAGCATCCACCAAAATATTCTTAGAGTTAATGAGACTTCATTAGCAACCCAAATTTTAGCAGCTCATGGTTTTCAAATAAGATTTAAATAAATTGAAAGATACAGCTTTCAGTAGGAAGATAAATTAAGTATAAAGATGTAAATACTTCTCAGTTAATTTGTTGGTTTAGTTTCTGGTCACAATTCTGGTGGAATTAATTTTGGAGTTTAACTCAAAAAAAAAAAAAAAAGTCAAAAGAGGGGCGCCTGGGTGGCTCAGTTGGTTGAGCATCTGACTTTTGATATCACCTTCGGTCATGATTCCAGGGTCATGGGCTCGAGCCCCACATCAGCTTTCTTTCTCTCTCTTTCTGTCCCTCCCCTGGTTTGGACACACACACTCTCTCTCTCTAAAATAAGATCAAATAAAATGATATTAAATAAAATAAAATCTTTAAGAAATGTCAAAAGATTATCTGGTGGAATCAGTGGGTAAAAATGGCTAAGACTTTTTCAAAAATTAAAATGATAGCATATTCCTCTTTCATATGTAAACTATATTATAAAGTAACGATATGTAAAATAATGTGATTTTATTGATAAAATGGAAAGATAGATCTGAAACAAAATAGATTGTTAGAAACAGATCACAAATCTATGGATAAGGGGTGGATGGTTATGGTGAATAACATAAGGAAAATGACCTCTTTGGAGAGAAACAATCAAGAGAAGTACCTACCTCTCTCACGAATTCGATTAATATTTCAGACAAGATTATATTAGTGCCTGGCAGAGAGTAAACTTTTTTAAAGTACTTAGTGAATAAATAAGACACATGATATTGAGAGAAATGAAGGACCTAAAGTAAAAAACTAAATCTTTAGTAATAAAGGTGAATCTGAAATATCTATAGAAAAAAAGGCAAAAAAATAATATTTGTCTATATTGTGCCCAACACCAGAAACAAAATACAAAGTAAAAACAAGCTGGTGAAATATTTCTGGCAAATGTGGTAGATAAATATATCAACAGTTCTTACAAATCAATAAGAAAACCAGTATCACCTCTTGATAAAGTACATGAACACACAAGTTACAAGAGTAGTGTGAAATTCTGACTTAGAAATATACTAATTCAAAATAATAACAATTTTAAAAATCAATAAAGACTTCAAATAATCTTAACATTTTAGAGTATTACTAAAATATCTTTTTCCAAAACTCATGGTAAAAAGGGTCTTGTGATAAAAATCAGTAGGTTTCCTTCCCTTTTCTCTACTTTGAGTCCTACTCTCTGAAGGCAAGCATTGACTCCTTTGTTTCCTCTTCTGTTTATTTTCATATCTCTTAGTGATAAGCGTACATTGCTTTCCCTATTTTTGTTACTTTTATACCTTAATTATTGATGTCTGTGGTGATAAATGAAATTTCAGCTCTCTTGCAACACATCTTCCTCTCCCTTCCCGTTCTATCCATGCAATTATATCACATTTTTAAGGCTAAATTATTACATTACTGTGACCATGTAAATACTGTTCCCTTTGAAACCAGGTCATGCTTTATGATTATATGTCTTTTACAGTCTTTTGCCCTCTCTTGCCCTGGAGTTTCTGATTGCCTTTATTTTTTTATAACATGAATTGTCTTTCTGATATTGTCAAGTTCTTTCAAACTCTTTATCACACCAGGCATGCTAGTAAATCTTCACTTGGACTTAGACCACACTCCCAGAATCCTAGATCCTTTTGCTCCAGTCTGGGGTAGTTGCTCTGCAAAGATTTGTTTCAAAGATTATATAGAAAAAAGGGGTGTGGCGAGACACTCCACCAGCTTTGATTTACAACCCCTCCAGAAAGCAAGCGGTCAATATTTGTCAAAACTATAAACATTCAAAGACTTTGACCCCTGGTGTTACTTCTAAGAAAATCATTGGAGACATTATACAAAGTCATGCTCAATGATGATTATGATTTCTATGACCCTTTTTATGTGAAAAGTTGGAAGCAACTTAAGTGTCCACTTACTGGGTAGCTGCTCCTAGATTATGGAGTACTCTGGATTCATTAAACTTCATGGGTGGAGCATTTGTGAATTCTGCTTTGGGGAAACCCCTCAAAGAGAGAAATGACCATCCCCAAGGAACTAAACCAAGGTGATTGTCAACCAGCTGAACCACGTTACACACATTGAGAAGACGTAGACTAAGCAAAGTCAGCTTTCAAAGTGATCTGCAACTCAGAAGATAGTGCACACATTGCCAAGCCCCAAGTGTTAATTCCAGAAGCGTGGCCCATTCACATGGGTAACTCTATGTAGCATGGATGCTGCAGGTGGGGGGCGGGGGCTTTATTTTAAAATTTCATGATGGTACTAATGCTCCCAAGCAATGCAGAGGACAGCACTAAGAAAATGGGTATCAGGAGTTTGGTGGGTAGGTGAAACCGACAAGGAGAGGAGGAGGTGTCCTTGGAGAAAGGCTCATAGTTCACAAGGCAGCCACAATCATTCTGGCTCCAAGACATTGGGGAAAGGGTGCGCACCGGGAATGGGAAGACTCACCTTGTGGATGGCAGGGGATATGATGTCATCAGGGGAAATCCAGGATTCAGCTGGAGGCAGAGAAGGGTGTATTTGATAAAGAAGTTCCAAATTTCTGAAATCTTGTTGGCAACAGAGTAGACCTAGAGGGGGACATCATGGCAGGGGGTTGAGGGAAGGTCAGAAGGGAAGAAGGTTCCAGAGACAGGTAAGGTCATTCTGAATGGAATGGAGAGAACAGATTCTCTCCCAAAGGTGGGCCAACAGAACGTATCCCTTAAAAATCCCCCATATGAGAAATTATGGGAGTTGAGGGCTGAAGATGCAGGGCATTAACACAACCAACAAAACCGAACCAACAGTCCTAGGATTGCAACAGAAAAGTGGACTTGAGCTTGTGCAAATGCCTCCACAAACCATTGTCTCAACTACTTCAGGTCCACCCAATTGCCTTAGGCTTATGAGGACCTTTAAGGTTGACTATGTGCACAAATATTTCAGGGAAAATCCTATGGCTAAGTAATTTGAATGAATACTTTGCAAGAGAATGAAGCAGTAGGGAGTTTCGGTTTAGGATTAATTGTTCATGAGTACAGACAGCACAGATGAGAGAGGGCTTGAGGTGCACAAATCAAAGACTGTAATCCAGGATTGATTCAGGAGAGCTGGGACAGGCTGAGTACCCCAAGGGAACAAGTGAATTGCCAAGGGGTATTCTGGGACTGTGTGGAATCCTGGCTAAATTTTAAGTCAGGGTGAGGCAAGGTGTGAATCTGGCTTCCAAGAAGAATGGACCTCATTCTCTTGGGGCAAAAATCTGTCAGATATGGCTTTGAGTTTGGACCAAAAGGAAGGGGTAAAGAGTCAATTAGTGAAGGAAGACCAACAGAGAGAAGGAAAAAGATTCTTAAGGAGACACAAAAAATATTTCAGTTAACCACCTGGTGATGTTTTTGCTCTCCCACTTCTCCAAATGTTTATTTTTAATGTAGGCACAATTCAAAGTGGGTGGGATTGTGGGAGGTGAGTATGTTTACATGTACTTTCCTATTTCTGGGAAATTATCAGGAGCCAATGTGCACAATCCTTTTTAGAGAGACCATAGAACTGTGAAGAAGACCGCCCAGTCTTCTTAGCATCTTTAATGATTACTTGGACCAAATTTTGAGAAACGGTTTATGGAGATAACAGGGAATGTATTGCATTTTCTGACAAAGAAGATTCAGAATAACTCACTTTCAGACCAGCCTGTGACCTCATTCCAGATTTCTAAGCAGCCACACTTGCATTTCTGAATTTTCCCTTTACATATACAATTTTTTGGTAAATCTAGGAAACACGGTCTGTCCAGTCTCCAGAAGAAATCTTAGTCTGTATTACATACCCACAGCCACATCTACCAAAACCGGTGGAAACAATTTTCCTGAGGGCTTAACATAAAAAGAATCTGTTCCAAAGGATATGTAGATGCAAGTTATTGATGGAGAACAAAAACACATCCAAGTGTCTTTTGTTACCTTGGTCCTCACCCAGGATCCTGGACATTCACAAAGAGGGCTCATTTTTCACCCCTTTGACATTGTCCAGTCCTCCACTCTGGGTTTGCAGAGAGGCTTCTAACTTCCTAATACTTGATTTCCATCATCAGAGTGCTCACAGAAAGATCTTTCACCACCATAAGTCAACTTGGCCATTATTGATGCTTGGCCCAAAGTTAGACAAACACTGTGAAATCTCGAAAGAGGGGGGTTAAATGGATTATTCTGGACATCTTTCATGAGAGTTACATTCTCCTCACATTTCTCTCCTGTGTTTTCCTTTTCTGAGCAGCTTCTTAATTTCCGTATAATCATTTTCTCTATCCTTTCCAGTTCCTTGTTAACAAAAGAAAGGAATGTGTTTCTTAGAAATTGTGTTTGTGAGCTGACCTTTGCATTTCAAACTATAGCTCCGTTGTCTTGATTTCTAAAGAGAATGGAAGGGGCTGTGATCCTGCAGGTCTAACTCTCCCTAAACTTAAGTTTGAACTCACTAAACTACTTTTTGTTTTGAACCTCATTGGAACATCTAATTTAATTTTCACTGGGAAACAAAATATAATTTACCAACAGGTCCTATGTAACTACTTTTACCTGTAACACTCAAGAGTTTCTAATGAGTAAAGAATAAAGAGTACTAATTAATGGAAAACTAAGATGCATGTAAGCTCTGATAAGAGTATGATTTTTCTGGAGATGTCTGGGTGGTTCAGTAGGTTAAGTGTCCAACTCCGGCTCAGGTCATGATCTCACAGTTTGTGGGTTCAAGCCCCGCACTGGGCTCTGTGCTGACATCTCAGAGCCTGGAGTCTGCTTCATATTCTGTGTCTCCCCCTCTCTCTGCCCTTCCCTTGTTCTCTCTCTCTGTATCTGAAAAATAAATAAACATTAAAAGAAAAGAGTATGATTATTCTAATCCTTCTTATGGTTTTGTCTTTACTTATTAAGACTCCAAGGACTCTACTGAGAGAAGAAACTCAGGCAGGCACCTGAAGCATTATGGTTTGGAGTAGAGGCACAGGATTAGGAGCCTGGGGTTTAGAATGAGAGCAACTGGGGCTTAAATCCATCACTCCAATAACTGTAAAAATGTGAAAACCCTTTTTAACCTTCAATGTGCATAGGTGATAGATAGAGGTGTGGACAAGTGGATTTCAAGTAATGGTCCCAAAGGACAGGATAATTGTTTTTCTCAAGATGAGGGAAGGATATAGAAAAAGGGATATGAATCGAGTTTCTTGTTTAAATTCACTAAGCCAAAAGGAGATCACTGAAGAAAGAATGTTCTAAATATAAGATGTGGCATAGTGGTGTCTTTGGGGATGGAAGATGGGAGAAATAGAGGGAAGATTAGGTGGGGAGTAAGAGGAAAGGAGGAAAGTGAACAGTGATTAAGGTAATCTTTTCTGCCCACATATTTCATAATATTAATAATGACATCTTTTTAGTACAGTTTTATATCATAGAGTGTTGATTTCCCAATGGCCAATTTCCTTTACGAACCTAACCTCAACTTTGCTCTCTTTCTACTTCACTTACCTGAAGAGACAAGTTCAACACCCAAAGACCAAGGAGAGAGTAAAGGTCTGCATGATTCAGACCCACTGTAAGTGGATAGAAATGCCGAGTCACAGATGAGCACGGAATGGAGGATTGCAGAAGGTTCCAAGGAGGGGGAAACATTGAAGGAAGCTTCCTGAATGCCAACAGCAGTGGAAGGTCTTGATGTTAGGTCTTTCCTGGTTGTAGAATGCTTTGTAGCAGACCTTGTCCAGTGCCCAGCAAGGGACTGAACTGACACATAAAGATTTTTGAATTGGTAAGTAAATGTAAATAAGAATTTCCCTGTAAAGGGTTGAATTGTATCCCATCCAAATTTATATGTTGAAGCCTGGACACCCAGTATCTCAGAATGTGACTGTATTTGAAGATAAGCCTTTTCAAAAGGTCTTTAAGGTAAAGTAGTCTTTAGGGTGAGGTCCTAATCCAGTGACTGGAGTCCTTATAAGAAGAGGAGATTAGGACACCAGAGAGACACTGGACATGCGCGTGCACAGAGAGATGACCATGTGGGAACACCATGAGAAGAGAGCCATCTATAAGCTGAGAACAGAGGCCTCAGAAGCAATCATCCTCCTGACATCTAGATCTAGACTCTAGAACTGTAAGACAGTAAGTTTATGTTGTTTAAGCCACTCAGTCTGGAGTAATGGGTCCTGGCAGTCTTAGCAAATGAATATACTATGCTTCTCACTTTAATATTTCTTCAGATGACAATTGTGTCTTAGTTATATTTGTTGTCTATCCCCATGGTAGCCACTCATTTTTTTGTAATGTCCTAAGTGACTAAGTTAGGGAGCGAGAAGAAAACTAACTTGGGGAAATAGGAACGTGCGTGGACAGGGAGTGGAAACAAAGGCACATGAAAATTGCAGTTGAGATGGTGCAAGGCCCACATGATATAAGGGTGAGGGAGCCTCTCCACCTTCTTCCAGTGACTCAGAGACTGGTCACTGCTTGACAGAACGCTTTCCTAAAGAATTCATCAGGATTCAAAGAGGAGGCAGCAATCAGGGCCATCCCCTTGGCTCCCTCTTTCACACTCTGGATGGGGGTGGGTGGGAATGTTAACAAGGAGGAGAAACTGGAATTTGGGCCTTGGGTGAGGAAATAAGGAGAACCAAGGAAGAGCTAGAGTCAGGGAAAATTAATCATGTGACTGTCACATATTTTTTCCTGTTTTTAATTTTTTTAATGTCTTTATTTTATTTTGAGAGAGAGAGGCAGAGAGCGAGGGGGAAGGGCAGAGAGAGAGGGAGACCCCGAATCCGAAGCAGGCTCCAGGCTCTGAGCTGTCAGCACAGAGCTCAATGCAGGGCTTGAACCCACAGACTGTGAGATCATGACCTGAGCTGAAGTCAGATGCTTAACCAACTGAGCCACCCAGGTGCCCCAGACTGTCACATTTTTATATCTGCAAAACAATACAGGACAAACACTGAAGGAGAAGAAGGAGCTCATAATTATTGTGTCTGGCTCTTCTTAGAATGTGTGTGAAAGAGAGCCTTGAAAGGGCAAAGAAGTGGTGAAGATACCCTACTAAACTGAAAGCCAGGGGTGGCCCACGGGGGTTTTGGGAGATGGAGAAAGGGTGTGGAGGGCAGAATGTGATGGGTGCTATTCCAGTTTTTATTATGTGCCCTTGAATTGCCCTCATTTATTTAATGGGGATCCAATCATGGAACACATGGCCCAACCTCTCAAGGATCTCCCCGTCCAGTGATGAACACCTAGAAACACATTGGGAATATTCTACAGTATTACCAGTGCTAAGCGGGGGAACACAACAGCATGCACTGAAAGCACAGAGGAGGGGCAACTTACTGGGGGGCAAAGGGGTGGTCATAGGAGGCCTTCCCAGCCTCCTAAGCCAAGTCCCAGGAGAAAGTAGGGAGTGGGCAAATAAAAAGAGAGAGGTGAAGTGCATTTCAGGCACGTGTAAAGTTGGGAGAACATAACATGGCTCACTCATGCAAATACGAGTAGGTTATAGTGGGGCCAGAAAACAATATTTCTGAATCTTAGTCTTTCCTCGGTGGTGGGAAGAGAGGGCAAGGGAAAAGATGCAGTGTTCCCCTCAGAACTCAAAAATGTCTTCATCTTAATAATGTAAATGAATGTATGCATATGATGAATCATCTGGGCAATTTGCATATTCAAGAGCTGTTACAATGGAGATAACTTAGGACAACACCAAATTTAGCAATATCTTTTTTTTTTTTTAAGGGATATGTTAAAACACCGGTGAGAAGATGGCCGCTGGAATGGTGGGCAGGACTGGAGGTGTGAAGACTAAGGCTTACCTGCAAAGTTCCCAGTTCTGACAATAGCTCGGGGACCTGTGAGTTGCAGGGGTCTGAGGAAGCACTCCAACGCACCCCATGGTAGGAAAGACATTAGTGGACTCACGGTTCAAGCGAGAGTTTTGTGCTATCTTTGAATTCGAGTAAGTGCCTTCTATTTGGCAAGAAAAAGTGGTCAACTCTTGATTTTGGCCCAGGTCATGATCTCATGGCTACTGGGGTCGAGCCCCGCATGGGGCTCTGTGCTGACAGCTCAGAGCTTGAAGCCTGCTTTGGATTCTGTGTCTCCTTCTCTTTCTGCCCCCCTGTTTATGCTCTGTCTCTCTCTGTCTCTCTGTGTATGTCTCAAAAATAAATAAACATTAAAAAATTATTTTTTAGAGATTTTATTTCTTTTAAGTTATCTCTAAATCCAACGTGGGGTTCAAACATCCAACCCTGAGATCAAGATATACAGGCTCCACTGACTGAGCCATCCAGGTACCTCCTTTATTTAAAAGTTCATAAAAAGCTTAAGAACTTTTTAATAAAAGGCTCTGTGACTTCAAGAGCAAATCAGTTGCATATTAGTGCAGAACCTTGGGCATATTTAATAAATCATGGAAAGTCCCCAATAAAAGAACATAGCTTCCTGATGGGAAAAAGCAGCAATTTATTTTCAAAATCTAATTTCAGCTCAGCCCAGATTCCTGTTTCTTGTGTTTCTTCCCCAGTTAGAATTTAAGGACGAGATCAGGGGCTCTGATGCTCACGAATGAATTGCCAACATCTAGAATAGAGCCTGTCTACAACAGACTGTACATACATATTTCCAGAATGAACTAACACCGAGTACACACCTTCTTTGAATCAGGCACTATTTGGTTGCTTTATACATTTTCTTAATTAAATTTATTTAGTATTGAGAGACCGAGAGACAAAGCACGAGCAGGGGAGGGACAGAGAGAGATGGAGACACAGAATCCGAAGCAGGCTCCAGGCTTGAGCTGTCAGCACAGAGCCTGACATGGGGCTCGAACTCATGGGCGGGACCTCATAAACCGTGGGGGCTCAAACTCTCACGAACCATGAGATCATGACCTGAGTCGAAGTCGGCCACTTAACCGACTGGGCCACTCAGGCTTCCCTGCTTTGGTTGCTTTAAAATCGTTGTCTTATTTGACATCATGTTGGCCCATTGGACAATAAGGCTCAGAGAAGCTAACTATAAGAGGAATGGCCAGTAAGTATCAGGTCTGGGATGTGACGCAGGCATTCTAACTTCATTCTCAGCAAAGTTTCCATTTGCCTTGGGTTTAAGGAATAATTCTTCTTCTTTAGTGGGAGGACTGGGTCCTGTCTGCTTGAAAATTTTTTGAAGTTTCTCTTCTTTCTGTTGGTATATATCCCCAAACACCTATAATGTGAATTAGATAAATTACTAGTCTGTTTCCTTGTAGATCCAAATGTTTAGCAATATACCGGGAAACTTGCAAGCTCAAAATACTTTGATTCCAAGAGAAACTCCAGTGTTCCTTGGGGTCCCCTAAGGGGCTCTTATTCCTACTTTGGCTCTATGGCCCCAGGGTCTCTCACTTGGCTTCTTGCTGCTTCTTGCTCCTTCCTTCCTTAGCACACATGCTTCCTTACGAGTCACATGGACAAAGAGTGTTGTCCTGATGAGTCATTTTTGGCCCTGAAGCCACTTCTTACTAAGGAGGCAGGAGAGGGATGGGAAGGAGTCTTGGCTTGAATTCTTGAAGAGGGAGACTTGGCTTCATTACACATATTTCTTTTGTTATAAAATCCTGATTAAAACAGACGTCTTTCACTTGACACAGCAAATCTGCAGTTCGTATTTTTCTTTTCTACTGTAACCCAAATTCACTTTTCCCCCAACCTTTGGACTTGACCATGAAGCTGATACCTCATCCTATAAATATAAAATTTTGCCTTTTCTTTATAACAGGATTCAGGGCAAACACTTTCAGTTAGGCTGAACAAATGCTATTTTTGGAGTCATCATACAGGGCATTTTAAGAACAGAGGCCTGACATCCAAATCTTTCTGCTTAATTATCTGGTTAAAGTGTCAAGTCAAATCTTGGCAGTGAAAGGGGCAAAGCGTGCGTGTTTGGTGTGCGGGTGCACATGGACAAGCCTGTGTGTCTCTGCATATAAGCAGAAAAAAAAAATCTAAACACACAAAGACTTTGTTATTTACACAGAGGTGTTGATGGTGTCAGGACAGTCTCGAGGAGTGAGAACTGTTCTCCAACTGGCATTTTCTTTTATTTATATATATTTTTATATTTATTTATTTATTTTTATAGTTTACTGCCAAATTGGCTTCCATGTAACACGCAATGCTCTTCCCCACAAGTGCCCTCCTCCATGACCATACCCCCCTTTCCCCTCTCCCTCACCCCCATCAGCCCTCAGTTTGTTTTCAGTATTCAGGAGTCTCTCATGATTTGCCTCCCTTCCTCTCCCGAAATCTTTTTCCCCCCTTCCCCTCCCCATGGTCCTCTGTTAAGTTTCTCCTGTTATTTATTTTTTAGAGACAGAGAGACAGAGCACAAGTAAGGGAAGCACAGAAAGAGAGAGACACACCAAATCTGAAGCAGGTGCCAGGCTCTGAGCTGTCTGCATAGAGCTGGACACGGGGCTCAAACTCACAAACCGTGAGATCATGACCTGAGCCGAAGTCAGACGCTCAATGGACTGAGCCACCCGGGCTGGCATTTTCTAACAAGGGAAAGAGAAGGAAAGTGGGTGAAGGTTAGCTCAGACCCGTGCTGGGAACTTTTATGTCCATTACGAATTTGGTTTGTATTTAAAAATATGTGCTACCGAGTACCTTGGAAAAGTAAGTGACTGGGTAAAAGCTGGGAAACAGAGATGAATGAAGGACCAAGGAATTTACAGACTGGAAGGTGAGGCAGGAGAGAGTAGCTGGTGGCTATAATCGGGTGTGGGAAGTGTTGTGCAAGACGTCTGTACCGAATCATCCTACAGGATTGCTTAGGAGGGGCTTAATCCCAGCCTGAGGATGACAAGCTTCAATATCAGTTTGGTAAATATGTGCGTGGAGGGGTTTTAGGGAAGACTTCCCCAAGGAGGTGGCATTCGCTCTGGCTCTCTGCAAACTCTGGTACAGAAGAGGAACATGCTGCTGGCAAGAGAGAGAAAACACACACGCACATACACACACAAAGTAGCCGCTGCCTTCTAGCGTGAGCCTGACCCGGGCAAGGACACTGCTTGCATACCCATGGCTGGGAAACAAGGCCATCTTACAGCAAGATTCCTCAGTTTAGGACTGTGAGGAAATCAGAGAAGGATTTACAGTGGGGGGAAAACATAGAACTAGTTTTGTATTTAAAAAATTCAGTCTGTCAGCATCTTGCATCAAGGCATATGATTATTTTGGTTTGTTTTTGTACTTTTGATTATCTGGAATGATAAGGAAGGAGGGACAGGGACCTGGCTCTAAATGAAAATTCATATGATCTCCTGATTATTAGGCTCGTGGTTCGGCTAATTTTCTCCCCAGGGAACTTTTCATTGAAACATCTAGTACGTTATAAAATAAACTGATTTGAGTTTGTTGTCTCAAAAGGTCGTGAACACCTGGCAGAGAACGGTGGAGACAGGCGGCAGGGGGGCAGCCAAGAGGTTCTTGGGCAATCCAGCAAGTGGAACGGTCACCAGGAGACGGATCTGGTACAGCTGGGAAGGAGGGGTGGAAGGGAACCAGGTGCCTGGCTTGGGCAACCTGGGCGGACGGTGATCACACAATAGCTAACATTTATTGAGCACTAATTATGTGCTCACTATTCTACATGCTTTACCTAAATGAACTCACTTGGTGCTGACTACAATCCATGCTGTAAGCAGGAGTCTTCCCACATTTTACAGATGAGGAAACAGAAACCTAGAACCAGGGTAAGGAGCTTGTCCAAGATTCCCTCATTTGGGAGAAACAAGATGTAGGAGTGATCAGTTCATTTAGAGGTCCTGATGGCAAAAGGACATGGATAGAATGACCCAGAAAGGTGAACAGAGGAAAAAGCCAAGGGCAGAACCCCGGGAAATTCCAATATTTCAGGAGTTGGCAAAGGAAGAGACGCGTCTGAGGGAGACGGAGTTGGACCAGCCCAAGAGGTGCAAGAGCTCTGGAAGACAATGGTTCGGTAGACGCCCAGGGCCTCCAGCTTGGGACTGCCACAAGGCTTTCCCAGGTGAGGACACGCACTCTGCGGCCTCCACACTGCACTCCCCACACGGCTCCGGGGCCCCTCGTGACGTCAGGTGGCCTCTGGAGGGCAGGCGCATGATTTTTATTTTTGGACTCTTGATTATCTGGAATGATAAGGAATGAAAGATTGGGACATGGTTGTAAATGAAAAATTCAGATTATTCCCTTATTATAATGCCGGTCGCTAGTCCAATTTCATGTGTATGAACTCTTTTGCTGACACACTGCATGAGTTAGAAAATTAACTCATTTAAACTGCATGTCTTCTTTTCTCTCCAGTAAGAACTAGCTAGAAAGTATCAAGAGGGAGAAGCAGAAGACCCCAACTGGGACCCAGTTATGGGGATCCAGTTGTCCCCCAAATACTCACTGTTGGTATGGTTGACCTCCAGCTTCCAAAGTTTGTTGGCAACCCTTACTACCTATAATAATCAATAAGGTGACCTACTGCAATGTTTTCTCCAGATGAAAATTCAGCAGACCCCGTGAATTCTCAGAGACCTGTGCTTTGCTCCGGCCGCTGGGTAGCCAGGCCTTTCCTTGCCTTTTCTTGAGATGTGTTAGCTCAAGAAGATAGCCTGATGGTAGGTAGCCTCTGTCCTTGCAAAACTACCCCTGGGGCAGCTCCTGGAGGGCCTCCGGGGCCTTTAAACCCTGAGTCCCGGGACACCCCCACTTCTTAAAACAGTCACAGCCACATGCACTTTTTACACAGGCCACATAGTGCTTGTACTTTTCCTTTAAATTCTATACTTAAAAATCTCTTGCAGAAGCCAGCTTGAATGCCTGAGTCATTTATGAGGCTTGGTACTTGGCCTAGTTTTTGAAAGAATCCTGCCTTTCCATCTGAATTTGTGTATTTTTCATTCCCCCTGACCCCCTCCTGGCAGTGTTTGCGGCGAACCTCTCAAGATAGTACCCATAAAATCATCAGAGTCCGTGCCTGCGTGGCCTGTAGCAGAACCTGTCAATTTTTGTTTATTTGTCCATTTACTTGTTTGGCTGTTTCTCTGGCTGCCTTGAGGCTCTAAGGAGAGGGGAATGGTGCCTCGTTTTTTCACTCAGCAATGCAGATTCTATTTACAATCCAAGCTCAGGGTCTTTTGTTTGTTTGTTTGTTTGTTTGTTTGTTTTCACTGCCACACACCGGGACCAGAGGCAAGGAGGGGAGACACAGCCTACAAGCACGGCTCCTAGGAAACGCAACAGAAAGACCAGGAGCTCTGTCTCCTGGCGTTGCCCAGGACAGTGCAGGGTTAGGGAGGCTGTTGGAGGGAGGAGAGCTGGCTTTGCAAAGCAGAGCTGAGCTGGGAGTATATGACAGTGTCCCACTGGAGGAGAAAGGGGTCTCTAAGCCAGGATGCCGATCAGCGTCCCCCAGACACAGAAGAGAAGCTGGAAGGATGAAGTCAGCGGTCACAGAGAGATTGAAATTGGGCGAGTTCCGGGTAAATTTGGTTAAGTGAGGGGGTCTGAGAACAGATTTCCCTTTGTCCGCCCATCTCACATGCTCTCCCTCTACATTTCCTTGCATAGGCATCTCTCAGAAAGATGTCATTTGGCGAAAGTTGAACGGAAGAGGAAGATCCGGTGAAACAAAAATGATAAGAACCTTAAGTGAAACGAATGACTTATTCTTCGTTCCAACAGTGTAAGAAGGATACTCCAAAATGATGCAGACACATCCTGTGGATTCCTAGAAAGTAGATTTCAAAACCCACGGCAAGCATCAGGTGTAACCCTGCAGCTGTTGTCAGAAGTGAACGCATTCAAGGAGAAGGGGGAGACAACAGGGACTCAAAAAAAAGTCTCACAAGAAGAAATCCAGTCAAAAGTAATTTGGCTGAAAAAGCAAAAGGGCAGGAATCTGTGTAACTAAACAGGAAGAAGGCTTGTTGGAATCACTCATAAAAGGCCTCCATAAAAAATGCAAGGAGACTATATAACAAAGCACAGATGTTAAGATGGCTTTAATCTATCTGTGAAAAAATAATTCTGCCATGATATAAGGAAGAGAAAAGCTAGTTTCTTGGAGTGAACTAACGCTTGCAAAAAAAACAACAGAAAACAAACAAAACTTAAGAAGAATAATAGAAGGGTCCTGACATTCTCAGCACGGAGCACCAACTTTGCTTTCTTGGCGTTGACGTGAATTGTAATGATACAAAAAATGTTAAGACCAGGAAAGAAAATGTCTGTGATAACTTAATCTTAATAGCATAGTCTTTTGTTATTAATAAGAACGCCACACTCCACAATATGGTTCTGCATACACAGCTGGATTGAATAAGACCTATTTTCTCCTAACACATCATAAATTGGAAAATCCAACTTCTTCTTCATTCTCTATCTTCCTACCTACGGCATTTTCACGCTCTGCTTTCTCTATGATTAGTTTAGCATCTCTGCAGCCCAGCTGAAGATGTCTATAACAAATTTCATCCCAGATCAAGAAACGATTATAGGCAAGGGGCACCCGGCTGGCTCAGTGGGTTAAGCATCCGACTCTTGATTTTGGTTCAGGCCATGATCTCACGGTTCATGAGTTTGAGCCCCATGTGAAGCTCTGAGCTGACAGTGTGGAGCCTGATTGGGATTCTCTCTCTTCCTCTCTTGCTGCCCCTCCCCCACTCTCTCTCAAAACAAATAAACTTAAAAAAAAACAATTATAGGTAATTAAAAGGAAAGGGATTCTCCCCCTCAGAATAATTTTCCCTCTCTTTAGATATTTACAAATCATATTTTCTCTACTGCCCCCTAGCAGCTCAAATCATGACGATCTCACAGGCTCCGTGTCCGATCCCTATCTTCCTGCAAGTGCCCTGGCCTTTCTTCTTTCAGAAACCTGTGCACCGTCTCTTGATTTCAGGTGCTTTGGCTTCTCGAACTGAGGATCTCTGCCATTACGATTTTGATACTAAGTGCCCCCACACCCACCCAGTCAACGTTCAGTAACGGAGCTTGAGATAAAACTGCTCTTCCTCCGTCCCTCCTTACACTTCTCTTATTCACACTATGCACTGGTGAAGTCTTGCCCTTTCCTCTTTTACTGGATCCTTGAATTAAAAAAAAAAAAAGAATCACAAGTGGATCCCTGTATATCCTTCACTAATTAAACTCTTCCCATCAATATGGCTCTCTCGTTTCTTTGACAGACAGCTTCAACTACGCACTTTTATTTAGGCACCTTGAGCTAAGTAGCAATGATATGTTCTCCTTTTATAAAACGGGAGAAAACAGGTGAGAGGTGAAGTGCTTTGTGTGAGTCAGGGGTTCAGTTAGCGCACACTAGTTCCTACTGAGTTGTATAACTTATATGTGACTCAGCCATCATTAAGAGTTCCACTTTCCTAAGAATTGGGTCTTCTCTTAATCTGGCATTCTGATGAAATCAGAGATTGGGCCACTTTCTCGGGATAAGTTTTACTTTCTTAATGTTATCCTTCCGCTGGTGGGCGGGAACTACCCTAAGAGGGGTTTCCCTTTTTAGATTGTGTTCCCCGGAAGCCCTTGAAAAGTTGAGAATCAATTCCTCATTTATCACTTCTTACATTATGTATCTAGGCTTTTGAAGTGACATCATATTATGTTTCATAAAAGGAAAGAATGAAGTCAGAATAGATTTGATGGACAGAAACTGAAAACACAATCAGGATTAAAATGTCATACATGTTACCCTGTCATCCTCTGAGAGCAGGAAATAAACAGCCCATAGCTCTATGGACATATATAGAAAATGACGTTAACCCGTCAAGGAGGGGAGGTGGGGTGAAATCTCCGTGCATGTTGGGAACCTGTGTTCTTTCTCCCATTTTGTTGGGTCCAAATCACCTTAAAGTGACAAAATGCTCCTTATAAGGGTGAGTGAGGGGTATTGAAAAAGAATTGGGGAAAAAGAGGCCTCTGGTGCAGAGACCTGGTCGTTCGTCTGAAAAGATAGTTTCTTCCAGATAATGTACAAAAATAGAATGGATGTTGGGGGAGAGAGAACAGCCCAGAAAGAAACAATGCTGTTCAAATGCGTTATCTAGAAAATGTTAGCCCTCCCTGACTGGTCTTGAAACAACTTGGGGGAAAAAAATAATCTTTAAACAAGCTACTCTGCAGTTCACAAAATCTTTTCCACTTTGTAGCGAGATAATGCGCTTTACATGAACATTATCAGTTTCCAAATTCTCTAACTCATGTTTCCCTGCGTCCCTCACTTCCCAGGAAGGAGGGGGACTGAGAACTGGGGCACAGCTCCGCGCCTGACCCTCTCCCCCCAGCCTCCCCTTACTACCCCTCCCCTGAGAATCCTCTTCACTTCTCCCCTGTCTTCCTCCCTTTACAGTGAACCTTCAACACTGCTTTCCTTGAGGACCTCCAGTGGCCTGAAATTCAGCCATAAGCAGACGCATCTCATATTCCTTCGTTTGAGTCCAGTCTTCTTTTCCCCTATTTCTCTAAAGGAAGTCAACCTATGGTGACAACATCATGTCACTGCCGTACATTGTCTGCTCTTGTGAGTCATGTAGGACGGGCTTGTACTTCAAGGCCTTTTGACCTAGCTCACTGTCCTTAATAAAAATACACTCAGAGAAAGACAGTTATCAATAAATCGTAAATAACATTAAAACAAAAAGTCTGCAGGAGTTTTTTTTAAGTTTCACAGAAACAAAAAATAAAGTAAAGACATCAATTTCCAGGAATATTATTTTTGTAATCCCTCCAAAAGTTTCTTTTTTCATCAAAAGGACAAATGGAAAAAAGTGCCACTGCCAAATAAAACAAAACCTTAGCATCAAATGTATTCTGGAGCTCGTGAAATTAAATTTGCATGTTTAAATGGACCCAAATGCCCCTTTAAAAAAACCAACCCGCTTTTCCCCCAATTTTTCCTATGATGACAATGGGTAATAAATATTCTTTCCTTTTTCACTGTATATTCATATTTGGGAAAAAATTATTCTTTGGAGAGAAATTTACTTTTGTCAGATGTACAGTTTAGAAAGCGAGGCTTGAATTATTACTTGTAAGTAGACAGTAGATAAGAATAACAAAAATAGGGGCCCCTGGGTGGCTCAGTTGGTTAAACGTCCGACTTCGGCTCAGGTCATGATCTCACAGTTCGTGGGTTCAAGCCCCGCGTCTGGCTCTGTGCTGACAGCTCAGAGCCTGGAGCCTGTCTTCAGATTCTGTATCTCCCTCTCTCTCTGACCCTCCCCTACTTGCGCTGCCTCTCTCTGTCTCTCAAAAATAAATTAAAAAACATTAAAAAATAACAAAAATAATCCTTGCCTTGATTTTTTTTCTCACGAAAGGAAAGGAGCCGAGAAGAAATATAGGAAGTCAGAGAACCTTTCTAGAACTCCACAGTGAGCATGTCTTTCTCTCAGAAAATAACTGAGAACTGCAAAATGTGGGAATAATTTTAACTCATTTAATATTTTCTAATACAAATGGAATCCAGACCTTCTACTGGCAACGTTGTCTACACAATGAACTGTCAACATCATGTGAGCTTATGTACTGGGAAGGGGTTCTTCGTGGACCTGTGGCTCTTTCTTTTAGTGGCCAATGCCCATCAGGACTTCAGAAACCACAGTGTGAAAACTGTGGACCTTCTACATTCTACTGGTACATTATAGGGGTATTGGAAACATTGACCACCTACACAATCTGTCTCTCTTTCATCATCAACCATCTGGTCACACTGAAACTGTAAATCCAATAACCAAATCACCTCATTAAAACTCCCTGTCCCTATTTCCTGTCCTTTGTCCCAGCTCCCAATCCTCTCATCTTTGAAGATCTTTCCTATAATCTTTTAGAACCTCCATTCTTCCTCCTTCATCTCATGATGATGATGAAGAATTTTTAGAGCACACATGGCAGGGAGAGAGAGAGAGAGAGAGAGAGAAACAGAAACAGAGAGAGACTAGAGAGAGAAAGAAAGAATCTTAAGCAGACTCCATGTTTAATGTGGAACCGGACACAAGGCTTGATCCCACAACCTTGGGGTCATGACCAGAGCTGAAATTAAGAATTGGTCACCCAACCGAATGAGCCACCCAGGTGCCCCTCCATGTTTGTTTCTTGGATCATTTAGTGCCTAGAATCCTCACAGCCCTTTCTTCCTTATATAAATACTTTCACTTTCCCCGCCTCAATGATCATCCTCCCCACCCATCCACAGTTTTACTTTTCGCCCAGTGGTTTTAAATTTATTTTATTTTATTTTTGAAAGACAGACAGAAAGACAGAGTACAAGCAGGGTAGGGGCAGAGAGAGAGGGAAATACAAAATCTAAAGCAGGTTCCAGGCTCTGAGCTGTCAGCACAGAGCCTGATGCAGGGCTCAAACTCCTGAATTGAGAGATCAGGACCTGAGCTGAAGTCAGATGCTCAACTGACTGAGCCACCCAGGGGCCCCTACCTGGTGGCTTTTATTAATCCCATACCAGTTAATTGACTTGTGAATACAAAGTCTATCTTACCTTTACACGGGAATACCCTTAGTACCTAGGATTACTTCTGACGCCCAGTGGGGGTTCAGTAAAGATATATACACATGAAACTGGAGAAATAAAATAATAGGAGCTTTCTGATTTCAGATTTCTAATATGAAAATGAACTTTTTAAAAATTCTATTTAATTTATTATTTTTTTTAATTTACATCCAAGTTACTTAGCATATAGTGCAACAATGATTTCAGGAGATGTCTGAATGTCCCTTACCCATTTAGCTCATCCCCCATCCCACAGCCCCTCTAGTAACCCTCTGTTTGTTCTTTACATTTAAGAGTCTCTTATGGACTATTGAAGGCTGAGAATGAACTGAGGGTTGGGGGGGAGGGGGAGGGGGGGAGAGAGGTGGTGGTGATGGTGGAGGGCACTTGAGGGGAAGAGCACTGGGTGTTGTATGGAAAACAATTTGACAATAAAATATTATGGAAAAAAAAGAAAGGATAAAAAAATAAAAAATAAACTTATATGGCTCCATGTAAAAAAAAAAAAAATAAGAGTCTCTTATGTTTTTGTCCCCCTCCCTGTTTTTATATTCTTTCTGCTTCCCTTCCCTTATGTTCATCTGTTTTGTATCTTAAAGTCCTCATATGAGTGAAGTCATATGATATTTGTCTTTCTCTGACTAATTTCACTTAGCATAATACCCTCCAGTTCCATCATGTAGTTGCAAATGCAAGATTTCATTCTTTCCGAATGCTGGGTAATACTCCATTGTGTACACACACACACACACACACACACACACACACACACATCCTCTTTATCCATTCGTGCATCAACGGACATTTGGGCTCAGAAAATAAACTTTAAATGAATCGTTCTTTTGCTACTTTCCTAGTGTAGCTCTAAATTTTAGCAGGACACCAAAGGCCTTTTATTACACAAAGGTGGGGAAAGAACTAAGATGTTTGGCTTATTTTTTGTCACTATAGATGAGGTGCAAAAGAAATTTTTTTCAACTTTTTTTTTTACATAAAACAATAGCTTTGTGCAGTGGCAGTATCGTAGCCAATGAGATTTATCCGAGGTGCGATTATTGCTACATAAAACATTGTGTAAGGTTAAGCCATAGAAAAATGTTGGTTTCATATGCTTTGATACACATATATCACATGTGCTTACCACTGTAGGGGTTGCTAACACCTCTGTCACATCACATAGGTACCATTTCTTCTTTAGGAGCACCTGGGCTGCTCCGTCAGTTGAGCGTCTGTTGATTTCCGGCTCAGGTCCTGATCTCACGGTTCATGAGTTCAGGTACTGCATCAGGCTCTCCACTGACAGAGTCTGCTTGGGATTCTCTCCCTCTCTCTCTGCCCCATCCCCCTTTCCCTCTCTCTCTCTCTCTCTCTCTCTCTCTCTCTCTCTCTCTCTCTTTAAAAAAATGACCATTTCTTTTTTGTGATGAGAACATTTAAATCTACTCTTTTAACAACTTTCAAGTATGTCATACAATATGGTCCATTGTAACACCAGGCTGTACACGATGTCCCCAGAACATATTCAATTTATAACTGGAAATTTATGCCCTTGACCTACTGTCCTCATGTTTATTGCCCTCTAACACCTGGTAACCACCATTTTCTACCAAAAAAATATTTTAAACAAAAAAGAAATGCACAACCAATAATGAAAAGGAGTCATGACAACGCAGCCAGAGACGGCCGCCTATTGACCACAAAAGCAGTCAGCCTAAGAAAACGCGAAGTCCCCACATTCATGGAACCTGCCTCCAATATTAGTTTCTTTTACCATTTCATTAAAAAATGTGGAAGCAAAGCTTGCCTAGAATGACGACACAAGTTAGGTTTAATGAAGTGACTTGATTCCACTCCACTCACAAGTGGTGCTCTTTTTTAACCTCTGCAGCAGAATCTCATTAGTTCCATGTGTTACAAATTACACAGAAACCAAATTAAAGAGAAAAACATGGGGAGGCAGCCACTGGCTGACACATTTTTTGGGTCTCTCTGATGTGTGAAATCTTACAATTACTCTCCCATTCCAATCTATAGATTCATATGTGGGGTGTGTGTGTGTGTGTGTGTGTGTGTGTGTGTGTGTGTGTGTGTGTGTGATGCTAGGGAAAACACTCAAAGAGGATAGACAGTAAAAAATAAGGTAGATGCCCAAACACTCAAGCAATAAGCCAAAGGGGAAATATCAACTAGGAACTTTTTTGAATATGAACTCTTTGTTTTTGTGGATTCTTTTTATTTTAATTTTTTTCTATGTTTATTTTTGAGACAGAGAGAGAGAGAGAGAGAGAGAGGCAGAATATGGGTGGGGGAGGCATAGAGACAGAGAGGGAGGCACAAAATCTAAAGCAGGCTCCAGGCTCTGAGCTGTCAGCCCAGAGCCCAACACAGGGCTTGAACTTGCAAACAGTGAGATCATGACCCGAGCCAAAGTCAGACACTTAACTGACTGAGCCACCCAGGTGCACCTAAGAGAGCTGAATTAAGCCAGTCTTTAATTCTTCAAAAAACTTTTTTAATATTTTATTTATTTTTGAGAGAGAGACAGCATGAGCAGGGGAGGGTCAGAGAGAGAGGAAGACACAGAATTCAAAGACGGGCTCCAGGCTCTGAGCTGTCAGCACAGAGTCTGATGCAGGGCTCGACCCCAGGAACCGTGTGATCTTAACCTGAGCCCAGGTTGTACGTTTAACTGACTGAGCCCCCCAGGCGCCCCCCAGTGTTTAATTCTTAACATAATAAAGTATAAGACACTGCCATGGAAGGAACTGTGGGCACTAGTGTTCATACGTAAGGTGATAATGCATGGCTGAATATTTTTTTCCCCAATACCTTAATGAACACACAATAATTACGTTTACTTTAACACGCATTAAACTATCATTTCATGTACAGTATTTAACCAGGCACACCATGACCACATGTACATTATTGCTTAGAATGGCCATGAAAGTAAGCTGCCTTAAAATTATTCAAGTAAAAGAAATTAACGAGGTAATGGAGAACCTTCAGTACAAAATGTACAGGCATCACACAAATAGGGCAACATCGTAAAGAGGTTTATGAATGACTGGGACTTGGGGGGTGCTAGGTTCAAGAATTGCACACATTCTATTAAACTAAAGACTTGCTGTTATTGTCTTTCGGAGGAAAAGTGTCAAGGAAATGGAGTCGCATGCATTCCATGTTTGTAAAATGCACGAGATGAGTCTCTCCTGACTGTCAGGTTGTTTTCCTGTGCTGAATCACCCATTATACTCCCGGCTGTAGGAAGGAACGGTGTCGCTCAAGAATCCTGGAGTGGTGTAACGTAATGGAGTAACGACCGTAGGGCACCGTCTTTCACAAACGCGCTAAGCGGAGTGACAGTGTAGAAAAGTCAGCCACCTCCCATCAAACCAAGCCTAGTGCCATGGAGAGCTTCACCGTGCCTGTAATCAACTCCTCTCCTCCCTTCTTTGTGCTATCATCCAACAACCTCACGGCTGCTCTTTTTGCTGAGCTAAATGCAACATCTCACGCCAGATTTATTGGGCTTGGCAAAGGTGCAAATTTTATTACGCAAAAGTTGAGAAAGAGCAATGCTGAGGAGTGCTAAAAACAGTACACTTTGCTACTGTGTAGTACTGTGTTGGGGCTCAGGGTGCTTTATTTATAGATATCTATTAATACACTGCAAGAGATACAGAAGAAATACATAAAAAACAGCTTTATCAAATAGTCGCCAGTATTCAAGTGTAAGAGCAAAAGCAAGAGCAGCAAGAGAGAAAAAGCCATGTTCTTGCGTCTTCTGTCCCTTCCCTCCCCTGTCCTCTCTGAGGACCCTGGCTCCAAAAAGCCTACACCCTTTTAGATCTTGAAGGGGCTGGGTGGGGGCTGTGGAGGGAGGTGGGAAAGTCCACAGGATTACTCAGTCCAGCTTTGTAAACCTCTGCTCCCTATCTAGCCATGCTGTATGTGGACAAGAGGTGGGAGCTTGGAGCTTGTAAAACTGGTTTGTTGGGGTTCTTTCTCCCTCCAGGTCTTGCTTCTTGGGAAGATGTCTTGCCACTTTCTCTGCGCTGGCTCGGGCTCGCAAGGGGCTTCCCTTCCTCCTGCAAAAAGAAAGAGGGCAGCACCAAGAAGTGGAGGTGGCGAGAGGGATGGAAGAGGCAGATCCCACCACTCTTCCCCCAAAACACACAAGGAAAGGGAAGTGGAAATACACACGCGTACATGTCCATTCGCCTCCTGGAAACTCGAAGTTGGGGCGAGACTGTACTGGGATCTGAAACCGCCTGCATTTACTTTACAGAGCTCTAGAAGGCCTGGGGGAAGGGGTGGGGGCGGATCCCTGCTCACTTTTTGTGTTTACAATTCAAATATGTTCCCAGGGTGACCCATGAGGGAGGGGAGGGGAGGGGGGGACTGTGGGAAGGCGTGTGGGCAGTTTCATTTTGCTTCACTTCACTTCCACCTGCTTGCTGGGTGCCGCTGGCGAACCCTCAGGGGCAGCCTTACTTAGGCAGGGGTGGTGGGGAGAGGGGCTTCCCTGCTGGAGGGTAACCCAGGCTCCACCTGCACAGACTTGGGGGGCGGGGGCGGCCGTTTCCCCGTGAGGAGCTTAGGACAGCTTGGTCCTGTCTGCTGCCAGCCTTCTGTCAAAGTTGCCAAGAGGTTAAAGAAGCGGTGAGAGGGATCCCAGGCCTCCTAAACCTCACTGGGGGGTGAACGTGGATCCTGTGACAATGACATCAGCTCTCCTCTGCTCTCCCTGTGGTCTGCTGGGGGGAGGGCACACCGGCCTGAGCTGAGGTGGGCAGAGCTGGCTTCCGGTTTGATGTCACCCCGTTCTAGGGTGAGCTGTGCCCTCCCCCGTCCCCCAGGGCAGAAGAGGCTGAAGGCCCAGGCAGAGCCCCCTGGGGACTGGGTGGAGGCCTCCCCAGTGTGCCTGTGGGATGAAGCCTACCTCCCTCTCCCCCCTCTCCAGCTCTTGCTGCAGTGGCTCTTGTAGGGGACAGGTCTCCCCAGCTGTGACTTCCAGGAAGGTCCACACTGCCCACGTGTGCCCAGGCCCACAGCTTTTGTGCTGGGATAAAATCTGTCCTTTTGATTCTAGAGGTGAGGGGTAAACAGGGAGAAGGGTGACATGGTTTGCTGGGATCCTCCTGAGTACATTTGACTCCCCTCCCCCACCTCGCCTCGCCTCGCGCACCCTGGGGAGGGGAGTGGAGTTAAACAGGGTGAGGAACTGGAGGAAGCACCTATTTGATGGTGTCCCTTGGTGCTAGAGGTAGACACACCTTTCTCCTGTGCAAGGAAGATGGTCTGAACTTACTCAGGGCATTGCGAGAAGTTTGGTAGAGCATCGAAACTCTGGGGGCCTCTGTTTACCCACCTGCAACATGGGGCTACTTGAAAAAGCCAATGTCTTACATTGATGGTTTGCTTTGTATATTACCAAACGTTCAACTCCACCGGTGGCTGCCCTGGGGGTACCTCAGGGGATATTTTGAGGGCAAATAGACAGAAATTGCTTGGAAAATGTAACCCATTGCTTGGAAAATGTAACCCATTATTTAAATGTGAGGTACTCTTATCTCCTTATTCAGCATGGCCATTTCCTCTTTCCCAAACACCACCCTCATTGCGCTTCACCTAAAGCCCCCCCTACAAGAAGACCCTTTTGCCCTAAATGAAGAAACCAAAAAGGTGGGGGTGGGGGGAGAATGATCCAGAAAAGACGTCCGAGTGCTCGGAGTAAGTGAATACTCCGAGAGGCAGCCCTTTCTCCCGAAAGACGCAATTCCTTGACACTCCTCAGCTCTCATCTGGCTGCCTTCCTTCGGTTACACAAGAGCCAAGGTTTTTACTTTTTGTGCTCCTTAAACATCAGCCCCCGTAGCTCTCCAGCCCCCCCTGGCGTTCCTCTCCCGCTATTTCTTAACACTGGTGCTCTTGAACCTGGGGCGTTCCGGGGAGGGGAAGGAGAGGGGGGGGAGGGGCACAGCAGAAAGCTAATGGGGGCTTGTACTGGATGATACCCAAAGCACTGGCTATGTGCCCGAAAGGACTCTAATTATTATTATTTTTAATGTCACTTTTTTGCCATTCCTTCCCCGATCTTTTTCACTGTTCACACACATAACTTTAGTAAAAAAAAAAAAAAAAAGAAAAAGACTTGGGGGAGGGGGCTTAAAGTAAGAGAGGAGTATGTTGATCTGCCAAAATAATGTGACCCCCAGTGGTGGTGGCGGTGGGGGAAGTGAAGGGGAAGAGTGTTTCTTGTTTGATCAACCCTAAGAAATCAGGAGACATAAAAGGAAAATGCAGTGAACAACAATTAAAAAAAAATCCCCGCGCACAACAATACAATCTATTTAAACTGTAGCTCATACTTTTCATACCAATGGTATGACTTTTCTGGAGTCCCTCTTCTGATTCTTGAACTCTGAGACTGGCAGCTTGCAAAGGGGAAGCAGACTCAAGCACTGCACCGGCAGGTTTACCAAAGGTCTCTAATGGGTATTTTCTTTTTCTTAGCCCTGCCCCTGAATTGTCAGACGGCGGGCGTCTGCCTCTGAAGTTAGCAGTGATTTCCTCTAGAGCCTGGCCTTATCTCCGGCTGCACGTTGCCTGTTGGTGACTAATAACACAATAACATTGTCTGGGGCTGGAATAAAGTTGGAGCTGTTTACCCCCACTCTATAGGGGTTCAATATAAAAAGCCTGCGGAGAGCCGTCCAAGGCAGACGCGCTTCTGCACGGCGCTAGGGCGAGCGCGCACAGGGTCCCGGTGCGCTGCTGTCCCAGGCTCGCCACTGCCACCGCCGCGTGCGTCCGCAGACCGCTCCCACTGCCGGCCCTCCTGGCAGAAACTTCTTTTTTTCTGCCCGTTAAAAGAGCCCTTAGGCTGAAGGATCGCTTTGAGTCCTGAATAACCAGAAGCGCTTTGAGGCAACCGAAGCTCTTTTTCTTCGTTTTCCTTTGGGTCTCTCCGCTTTTTTTTCTCTCCAAAATGGATTATTTCCCCGTGATTTTCTCTCTGCTGTTTGTGGCTTTCCAAGGAGCTCCAGAAGCAGGTAGGCACGGCGACTTGGAGATCTCTGAATGTTAATGTCTTCTTGTCCACCTTAACGTTTTTCTTGCTTCTGTTTTCCTGTTCTTTTTATTACTGCAGCTCAGATATCAAGTGTCTGGAAATTACTGCTGAAAGCTATTTAAGTTTTTAGTGGGGGAAAATTCCTCTACTGGAAACAATTGCTCCTATAGCATTAAAGTAACGTGTTATTATTCTTGTGTAGTGTATTTCCTTGGCTTTTAAAAATACAGTTCAGGAAAGTAAAGACAAGATACAATGTAGCCAAAGGTATATTCCTAATGTATGTGTTCATACAGGTAACAGCACATATAGGAACTTATGTATCTTATTTCAATACTGTTTAAATAGTGGGCGAATGTGTAAAATATTTAAACATTTCAGCTTGAGGCCAAGGAATTTTATTCAAGTCATTCAAGCAATATCTGAGCAGTAAAATCACCTGCAGACAGTCTGTTGAATAATCGCAGGCAGTTTCAGGGTAAAGCAGATGTTTTCTTTAAAATTTGTCGTGATTGACTTTAGGCTTCTTTTGGCAGGTTTTTGGCACGCCAAACAGCGTGAGGTCTATTTTCAGTTTTATTCACCTGTTGTGGGAGGGGAGTTAGGATAAATACTGGCTGCTTAAGGATTTTGATAGTACATGTGTATCTGCCCATTTCCCCCTTCTTAGGGTCAATGCCCTTTTTTTGTGTCTTTTCATGACCCTGGCCAAAGAGAAAAGATGTCAAGGGAATGAAAATCCTGGAATGTGTCTGATCATTTGAAATGTACAAAATTGGGCAGATAAGCCACATGGCCAACTTGTCAGTGACAAGAGGCGATTCTATACTGGGGAAGGGGGAGGTGGTGAATCCGACACATGCCTTCCTACTCCAGGGATTCTGAATTCAAAACCCACAGAACCTTGATTAGGTCCCCAAGCTGCTGTTCAGTCTCACTGGAGGTCAGTGATTTCTATAGAACTTACCACCTGCAATGGGTATCGCAGAGCTGGTTTCTCTTCTTTCTCTCCAGTCATCCCCTGAAAGCTCTTGAACTCCACCTAATTTCAAGGACTATGTATCACCTGGGCTTGTCCCTGCCTCCACCAGGTGTGAGATGGTGGGTGCTCCCTCAACCTGCATGGGGGTGTGGTTCCGCACTGAGGAGAGGCAGGGGATTTATTTAACTTTAGATCTTTGGTCCACAGTCAACTTTAAGCCACTGTCCTACTAAATTCCATGCAGAAGGCACCCCCGATTTCTAACAGGCAGCGTGTCGGGGCGTTCCTCTGGGGGCTGCTCCATGGGGGCTGGTCCGCTTTTCAGGAAACTGTTTCCCCTGCACACGTGTAATCTCCCTGAAAGTGGATAAGCCAGTGGGGGTAAAGGTGAAGTCACATAAAGAGCCCTTTCTGCTCTGTGTTCTTGCTGAAGGCGGGCTTTGATCTGCTCCGCTGGATCCCAGGGGACATGCCCTGCTGACCGGCTCTTTCTCTCCCCAGCGGTCTTGGGCGCGGAGCTCAGCACCAGTCCGGACGGCGGAGGGGAGAGGCCGGCTGCCAGTGCGCCCTGGCGGCCCCGGAGGTCCAAGCGCTGCTCCTGCTCTTCCCTGTTGGATAAGGAGTGTGTCTATTTCTGCCACCTCGACATCATCTGGGTCAACACTCCCGAGTGAGTCTCTAGAGGGCGTCGGAACTCTAGCTTAACCCTTCCCTCTGGCTGCTCCGCGGGCTGGAGCCCACTTACAGCTAGCTGCTTTTGAGGGGGGTGGAGCCCCTCGTTTGGATTTTGAAGGGAGCATTTCTGAGGACATAAGATGGGTGGGGTCAGTGCCTCTCCATTCCTGAAAATTCCTAGGCAGGTTGGTTCTTTGAAACAGAGAGGGAAAGAGGATTTTCTGAGGCCCTGTGGCTCAAACACTGGTGACAGGAGAGATGGAAAATGCCTGTGACAAGCAGGCCACTGCCACACATTTCTGAGGGATATGTTCTTCTGGTGGGGTCTGACTGGGCTTCGGGAATAAGCCACTGAGGTCATATGTGGGTTAGTCTCACCTGTTACTCTTGGGGCAGAAGGGATGGTAGAGAGTGATCCCTTCATTTGACTTAGAGCAAAACTAAAACCCAAGGAGTGAGTCCGTGGCAGGGCTAGACCCAGAACATGGATGTCCTGACCCCTCTGTCCTTTCCCTTTAGAAAAGCCCATTTCAAGACAGCAATGGGAACAGGGTCCATAGATTTCTCTTCTGCCTCCAGCTTGAAAACCACCATCCCCCCATCCCTTCATCCTGAAAACTAGCTCGCCCATCAGAAGCAGCTGTAAACAAAAGCACGCAGGGTCCCGTTTTGGTGAGGCATGATCGAAATCCAAACAAAATCAAGTCAAGCAGACCCCATAGTGAACTCAATCCTTAAAAGGTGATACTTCCAAGGGGACGAATTTATTCCTTTTAGGTGAGACTCAAAAGGGATACGTTGGAAATTACTAGAGAGCCTTCTGGCAAACGAGACCTTCTATTAATCACCTGATATCACCAAGGGCAGGAGATGTGCCAACCTGGGTACAGTAGTAGGTCCTCCCTGGACCCCTCAGGGGGCACTTTTAGTGTTATCATGGGACTTGAACTGGAAAGAGATTTTCAAAATCTTGTGCATCATGGTTTTGCATTGAAGTCCCTTCCCTGCAATAGCTGTTAACTAGCTGGAAAGTTAGAGAAGTAAAATAATAAAAAATTAAAAAAATTAAATAAACATATATGTGTATGTATGTGTATACACACACACACGTGTATATATATATATATATATATATATATATATATATATATATATATGAAACAGACACCAAAGCAGAGATATCATAATTTTGGACAAAAAAAAAAAAACCAAACAAAAACAAAACCACAAAAACCCCCCAAAAACACAAAGCTGCTTGTGTCGAGAAGAAAGCGAATGCTGTTAAGAATTAAAATGGAATTTCACTGAGTTAGAAAGACCCATTTACACCTGGTGGGGTAGACCCACTCAGGGCCATTGATGAGCGAGGGACCCGACGACCTTCACACTGACCTTCCTAAGTTGGGCTACCAGGAGCTGTGTGGTGAGCCCCTTGTGTCTCACTGCCATGAGTTTGTGCCCCAGAATGCATCATTTTGAAGACTCTTAATTGCGCGAATATCTTGCATTTATCTTTTTTTGATAACAGGCACATTGTTCCATACGGACTCGGAAGCCCTTCTAGGTCTAAGCGATCCTTAAAGGATTCATTTGCCGTGAAGGCAACAGACCCCAGGAAGAGATGCCGGTGTGCTGGCCAGAAAGACAAGAAGTGCTGGAGTTTTTGCCATGCGGGAAAAGAACTCAGGTGAGGTAGAAACACCTTTGCTTTCCGTCAGCTTTGTGGCCTCCCGATCATGCTGCCATGATGTGGTTACCTTTAAGAGAAATTAACAGAGACTTTGCGAGGAATAAAGACGTCCCGTTGCTTACATACGTTTCCCTATCTGTTTCATCACAGGGACCAAGACAGTCTGGAGAAGGGCTGGGATGACCAGAAGAAAGGAAAAGACTGTTCTGAGTTTGGAGAAAAGTGTATTCGGCAGAAGCTCATGGCAGGAAGAAAAATAAGAAGGTAAGAGACTCCCAAGTAGGAGAAAGGCTTAGAGAAGAGAGCAAAGATTTTAACAGTCTATAGATTAAAAAGAGCAAAGGAATCCATCTCAGATGTTTTTCTGAAGACCTTGAATGCAGACATTTGCCCACAATGCACTTTGGTGATCTTAAAGCACATGCTACCCAGCCTGAAGGTAGATTTTCCAAACCGAATACATCTATGGGCACCTTTGTCATTCGGTCATAGCTAGTCCTTGCTTTTCTGCATCTTTGTATGTACCACTTTCCTTGAGAAATTAACAATCCTTTCAGGGACAGGGGTGTTTTTGGTTGCTTATTTTACTTTATTTTTAATCGAAGTCTCCCATATGATTAAGTTCTTCAAAAACTGTTGCAGTTATTCCAATGGCCAAAGGGAGAATGAAGTCATTAGCTAGGGTTGGTGAGAATTAAAATGTGCTGTGTTGAGGGTTTACTTATTTTTTTAAAATAGGGAAATGCATTTGGTGGAGCACCAATGTCCTTCTGAAAAGCTCTCCTCTTTCCTGTAGGTCGTGAGCTGGGGTAGAGAAAGAATGTAGATCAGGCAACACCGTAGGGTTGTGATGGATCGTTCTTGAGTGGCGATCTTTCCATTTCCAAATCATGTCAGAATTCACAGGCTAGAGGGGAGAAATCTGCATTCAGATCTGTCACGTGTTCAACACGACATAAGAAATATGTCATTTCCCTATCATGGTCCATGGAAACTTGTCCTAGAAATCCAGTGGCAAGAAGTTCTGTGATCAAAGTGTTCTGAGCACAGTCCTGACAGTCATGAACTACTTCTCAATGGTTTACTATGGATGCGTGGCACATCCTTAGATGTCTGTGACTTCTCACTTTGCCACTGCACTTTCCATATTTATAATCTCAGGCCACTGATGCTCCTCCCCCAGATCACAGGGTTAGGTAAACTGACTTGGAAATTATTATTGCTTTTCTATTAGTTTCTGTCATATCAACTCTCTATATATCACAGTTTTAACGTTTTCTTCATGCAGGAAAAAGAAAAAGGGAAGAATTGTAACACTGATTTAAGAGTTGATATAATAGAAACTAATAGAAATATATATATACACAAACATACACACATATATATGTGTATATATACATATATATGTGTGTGTATATATATACACATATACATATACATGGTTTTTAATTGCGGTACCATATTTGCTTTGAGTCAAGCTACACATCTCCTCTCTCTTTAAAGTTTCTTTCCCATCCAGGCACCTTTAGTTCCTTATGTGACAAAGCAGATATCCATGATTGTTTGAAACTTATGCTGAGAATCAGTTTCTCTGTAGAGTCCGTAGTTGGGATGCAACAACAGAAGAAAGAGAATATCTCTAGTTTATCCCTTCAAATTGTGCTTTAAATTTGTATTTAATGCCCAGTTCCCTTTAGATGTGACCACTGTTCCCTTCCTCTCCCCCCTATTCTAAGCGTAAGGGGCAGGCTTTATTTTCACTTGAGGTTAACAAAGTTGTGGTAGGTCCTGTTGTGGTCGGTGGCAAAAGTTCAGGAACTGGACTTAGATTCTAATTTTAGATGCTTCTTTTGCCCAACAACGATTTAAAAAAATAATAACACTTGTTCTCTTTTGTCTTGTTTGAATAGGTTGGATGCCATCAGCAACAGCGTCAAAACAGCTTTTCGTGTTGCAAAGCTGAAAGCAGAGGTCTACCGAGAGAAGAAAGTGACCCACAACCGAACACACTGATGGCAGGTCGCTGAGGCCTGTCACATGCCATCTCCTCCCTGAAGGGAACCTTGTGGCTGATTCTGCACTCTCTCCACATGGCTAGGATCAGAGCAAAAGAATCCTCCCTGCTTAGACCATTTCTTGCTCCAGACTGGCAACGGACCAGTGCCCTTACTCTAAACATTCCAGGGAATGTTAAGGAGTCCCCCAATCTGTCTTCATTTGCTTCCATCAGTGGTGACCACTTCCGTCTTTCCTCGTCCGGGTGATAGTCGGACCACTCAGAAAGCTGAGAGACACAGTGACTTGCGGATTAGGGTGGGATCCTCCCGACGGGGGAGAGAAGATTCCACCCGCACCACGGAATTTCTGAAGAGGGTCTGAAGGGAGTGTTTGCGTCTCACTCAGGCGCCTGGCACATTTCAGGGAGAAACTCCAAAGTCCATGCAGAGATTTTCTAAGGAATGCACAAATTGAAAACACACTCGAAGGACACTCAAGTAAAAACAAGAAAAAGACTTTTATTGTATTATTTTTTTTAATTCACAAAATGCAAAACTGAAAAGACACTGTTACTACTGTAAAGTCAGGATGAGTTTGATGATATGAGTCTACCTCACCTAGATTGTCCTCTGGCAGAAGTATTTCTTCACCTTTAATTATTGCCTCCCCTGGCTCTTCCCCTCCTGCCATTCCCTCCCCCCGAAACCCCCATAGCAAATCTTGGCCTCATAGATGTCTAGTCTAACATGTCAGTAGTAGATGTAACATTTTCATGGTAATCTACTAGCTCTGATCCACACACAAAAAAGATCATTGAATCAGGAGGTTCCCTTACCTTGATCTTTGGAAACACAATGGTAGAGAATCGTTTATGAAAGACATTGAAAAGTAAACATTTGGTTATGCTTTAAAGCAGTAAAATGATTTCCCTTTATGTAACTGGCTAATGGAAGAGGTTGGAATAAATTTTGATGTACTTATTTTTTTATAGATATTTATATTCAAACAATTTATTCCTTATATTTACCATGTTAAATATATGTCTGGGCAGGCCATATTGGTCTATGTATTTTTTTTAAATGTATTTCTGAATGAAATTGAGAAAATGCTTTGTTTTGCCTGTCAAGGTAATGACTTTAGAAAATAAATATTTTTTCCCCTACTGTACTGATTTTGATTCATTTCTGAAATTCCCAATAAGTGGGCCACAGTGCTAAGAATTATGAGAGAAAATGACTGAAAATGGTTTTTTAGGTGACAATAAGATGGACAATAGTCTTGGCTGATTACAAAAGAACTTGATCTAGGTCTTCAAAGCTGCCTTTAGATGACATGAAGGTAAAAACAAAGCAAAAACCCAGCTTTGATACCTCTGTCTTTTCCTGGATCACAGCCTTCTGCTTCCTCTCTCCCTGAAAGCTCTCTAGGGGCTGACTTCATCCATTAACTTTACTTAGGCGATTAGACAGGATCTGCCCGCTCAAGCGGATGGTGTGGTGAGAGGCACTCTCTCCGTATTAATGGGCTCAAAGAAGCAATGGAAAAACTCCCAAAAAAATGTTACCTAATTATACACAGCTCCACACCATCCCAGAGATGGAATTCCATTCCGCATTCCAGAGAAATGTTTTGAGAAAGCAGCCTGCTCAGGGCAAGTTAGGGCCCCCCATAGCTTTTTCAATGTTGTTTATTTATTTATTTATTTATTTATTTATTTATTTATTTATTTATCTTTGGCTCAGATTAAGAGCTTTGTTGATTAAGGGACACTAAGTGCCTTTGCTTGTCTGCAGTAGCCCAGGACTGGACACAAGCCTGCAGAGGAAGAGACAGCAAGTGTTGGTTGAACACGGGCACTAGTGCACACCCTCCTGGCCTCACCAAACCATCGGGGAGACTGATATTGCCAATGGTCGTTACCAACAGAAGCCCATAAGGGCTTGATGAGCTTTCAAGACTCTTTATCATCCTTTCCAATAGGAAGGAATGCCTGGCATTCAACAAATATTAGCTCACGATGATCACTCTTGTGCAAACAATGACACATTTGAAGGATGTTAAGTAACAGCTTTCAGGTGTGCATAGACAATGTCCTAGGCAGAGTTTCTATCTTTACTGACATTGTTTTTCATCTTCCATTCTCTCTTCTTTGAACGGACAGCCCAATCTCTCAAAATGGAGTTTCTGGAAGTCCATTTAGAGCAGCTTTCTCTCTTCTCACCAAAGGCCAGGCAGAGCTTTGATCCCAAGACTCCAAGGACCAGATATCACTTTAGCTAGCAAACTGTTTCTCAGTGTGTGATTCTTAAGGGAACTGTGGACTTTGTCCACAAGGACAGGGGGCTGGGCTTGGACTTGGTCACTATTTAATCCCGTGCAACCATTCAGTCCCTCTGCATCGTGGGTTTCCTCCCCCGTTAAGTGAGGGAGAGGAGAATTTTTGTAAGGCCTCCAAGAAAGAGCCTGCAATGTCATAAAGAAGTTGAGGTGACGTAAGACGGTGAACGTCTGAGCTTGGAGGATGTGGGCCCATTACTTTTAAGAGGGAGTTGTGCTGGGAAGAAGCCAGTGAGTAAGAGAACAACACAGCAAGTGAAGGTGATAAGAGTCTCTTCTTTCTTTTTTTCTTTTTCTTCCTTTCTTTCTTCTTTTCTTTTCTCTTCTCTTTTCTTCTCTTCTCTTTCCCTCTTTCTCTCTCCTTCTTTCTTCTTTTATTTGGGTCTTGAAATCCATTTCCTCCTTACTTCCTGCTTCAGTAGCCTGCAAAGAAAGTGAGAAGCAAGAAGTAGCTCTCTCAGGCACGAGGGTCAGCCCTGAGAAGGTTTAGAGGAAATGAATGTTTTTCATGTATGTAGAGGAAAGGTTCGATATTACTAAAGGCTCATGCTGGCTTGAGGGTTGAAGTGGTGGAATCGTCTGTCACAGTTTCTGGAAGTCCATTTAGAACAGATTTCTCTCTTCATGCTAAAGACCAGGCAGAGCTTTGATCTCAGGACTCTGAGGACCAGAGGATCCTGGGTGGGGAGTAGCCATCTTTTGTTGGGGGTGGGGAAGAGGAGACCACTAATGGGTACTGAATTTTTCTCCCCCAGAAATGGCTTCATTTGTGATGGCAACCATTGGCTTTAATCCTGCCTTTACTTCCTAAAATACTCAGAGTATTATACTAAGTGGAGTTCTCACAATGCAGGGTACTATAACTAAGCTAGGGTCTTCTCAGGAAGACTTTGTCTTTCCAGGTGAAAAAGCCAAGGTCCAAAGAGGGAAGTGACTTACCTAAGATCACACAGCAAGCTGTAGCATCTCTGGGCCCTGACCCCTTGAGCACAGATGTTTTACTTGGAGACACCTGGAGACAGATGCCCAAGTAAATCTTAACAGAGGGTTCTGGGTAGTGAAGGCAAAGCTTTGCTTTTCAGCCTCACAGGCAATGTTTGGCAGTATATGAAGGAAGAAATGTAAGGGAAGACAAAAAGATATAAGGAGTCATTCAAGTCTCATGGCTTCATGAAGTGAATTCCTATAGGACGAAATAAAATAGAACTGGGAACTTGTAGTTATTATTAATTTTTAGAGTTTAATTACTAAATAATCCTTACATCATACAAGTGGAAAGGTATTCCTTTGTTCTGTTCTCTGACTCTATAGTAATACTCAAGTGCAATAGTACTCAAGATACTGTGTTTTGGGGCGCCTGGGTGGCTCAGTTGGTTAAGCATCCAGCTGTGGCTCAGGTCATGATCTCACAGTTCATGGGTTCAAGCCCCATGTTGGGCTCTGTGCTGACAGCTTGCTCAGAGCCTGAAGCCTGTCTTCAGATTCTGTGTCTCCCTCTCTCTCTCTGACCCTCCCCTGCTCGCACTGACTCTCTCTGTCTCTCAAAAAAAAACTTTTTTAAACATAAAAAAAAGATACTGTATTTTATTTCTTTGTCTAATGTCCTGAAAATTTTAATTTTCAAGCCCAAGATCTCAATGTGTAAAATGTGGCTTTTAAGCCCATATTTTCAATGGAATTTTTTCTAACTCAGTTTTCTTTTCTTTTTGTTCTCCTCACCATTTTGGGGATCCTGGTTCTGGGGCTCAGGAGATATCTAGTACAAGTGACTGTTGCTATTCTCAGAACCTTATGATTTAACAATGACCTCTCATCTTGTAGAGAACTAGACTTCCCAAAACATTTTCCCTTTTGTCATTAACCCCCCTCTCTCCCAATGATTTTTTCAGGATTTGGAGGCCATCTTTTTTTATTGTTTTGACAGCTGAGGAAACAGACATATTGAATGAGTAAGTGACTTGTCCACACTCTTCCATCAGACAAATAACAAGACTGGAACTCATGACCTTTGACTCTTTCTCCTAAAACTTCCCCAGAGCAGATGGGATACCACTGGCCCAGAGTTTTGGACAAATGTAGAGTGTTTCCATCTTACCGGTGAGCTATGAATGGAATTAGCTTCTCATTACTCTCTCAGGAATATCAGTGTTCCACATGTGCCCCCACACCCTAGTCCTGAGCACTTCCATTGTACAACACTTGTTTACTACATCATCCTTGGTATGCCAATGCACAGTTAGTAGAGAAATCATGGAAATTTACGGTGCCTATTTCCAAACCAAGTACCATGGAATGCATCACTGACAACCACCAGCCCTGGGTCCAATGCAAGGGAAGAAACTGTAATGATAAATATGGTGGCAGAAGTCCTACCATTTCCCCAGAATAATCAGAGAAAGAGCTAGGTTGGTGCCATTAGATAATGAAAACAGAAAAGAGTGGGCCTTAGGGACACCAACTTGATGGAAATCATGGGTCCCAAGCATAACAGGCTGCTCCCAGTTCTGAGAGGCAGCACACTGGGAATTTGACACACAGCCTTCCTGGTTCTGCATTGTGTGTGTGTGTGTGTGTGTGTGTGTGTGTGTGTGTGTATTTCTGCATCTCATTTGTTCACTTTCACATTCCAAGTCATTCCAGGTTTCCACCATAAATAGCTGTCTAAGTATCTAGGGATAGGACTTGTAATATAAACTACTACTGGCATGGCATGGGCACTGGGTAGATGGAACAGACAGGGACAGAACTGTGAGGGAGCTTCCTAGTGGCCCCCAGGTAGGCCAGGATAGTAAGCTTCCAGGAGTTGGACTGTAGGGAGGTCTAGTAGTCTGGAGAAAGGGATGGGCAGAGAGGGTGGAATTTCCAGGCTTCACAAACAGGATAGTCATCAACAGGATGGAAGTATTGAAATATTTTAAAAACTGAGATAGTCTCACAGGTACAAGCCTCTGGGCATGTCAGACTTGGAAGTATCAAAACTCTTTTCCACCCAGTAAATGATCCTCTCACCAGTTTCTCTGAGTGGGATCCCATTGTTTCCATGCCCATGGAAGTTCAGTGTTGTATCTTTGTACCTTTCTGTCCATGTATTTCTCTTGTCCTGCCGCATTGCCATGTTGTTCCTCTCCTCTCTATGTCTCTTGCCCATGTGCTTTCATCTCCTTTGGTAGAAGTGGTAATACTCTAAGAGATTCTTTGTCTCCTTGAAAGTTTTTAGCAGGGCACTCTTGTGCTTGCTAAATCTGAGGTTAGCCTTGGACCAGGGCATGCTGAGGTCCTAGATCTGCTCTAGGATTGTCAGGAAGAAGGAGCTGCTTATAAGGTTGGTCTTGGTCTTTTAGATAAATTCTGGACCATGAAAGATAATTTACTATTAAAACTGGGACACTTGAGGCACCTAGGTGGGTCAGTCTGCTAAGTGTCCAACTCTTGATTTCAGCTCAGGTCATGATCTCTTGGTTTAGGAGTTCAAGTCCTGCACTGGGCTCTGTACTGAGAGTGTAGAGCCTGCTTGGGATTCTCTCTCTCTCTCCCCCACTCCCCTCTCTCTCTCTGTTCCTCCCCTGCTCATGCTTTCTCTCTCTTAAATAAAATAAATGTAAAAACACACAACTGGGACACTTTTGATAGAGCCTGGTGACACTTTTAGCAATTACCAGAGAACCACAGATTGCCGTGGGCCATCTGGAGCATATGATTACCCCAGACCAGGGCAAGCCTTGAAGCAGTCAGAGTTTCAGAATTTCAAAACCTCCTTGGTGTCTTAGAGATGACCTAGACCTTGGCCTTGTTTAACCAGACTAAATGCCTATATCTCAGTACGTGTAGACCAGGTTAAGGCAGAGGACTTTCACCTTCTCTAGTGCCTCCAGTCTTGAGCATGGAGCTTTGGGCATAATGCATAAATGCATGAATACTTGTAGAGATGAGTTACAGGCTTCAGTAAGGGAGAGGCAAAGCTGATACTTCCCCGGCCAAAATGAAGCTAGATTAGAGACAGTTTATAAGACTCATGTATAGGAGTCTCTTTGGAGAGTTTGTGTAGTTGTAATAGTCCTCTATTTAGGCTCTACTCTAGTGGATCTTTTTATTTCTTTCTACTCCAATTCATTCACCACCGTAATAATCTCCCCCAAATGCTTCAATCATAATTTCAATGAATTCAGAGCTAGAAAGAACTTAAAAAATAAGATTTCCCCATCTCAAAGAAATCTTTCATCACCACTCTCTGCTTATAGAATAAAAAATGTTATCTACGGAGATAGGGAGAATTAGAGAGGGGTCAGACTGAGAAGGAAAGTTGGAAAGTATTATAATTTTGGTATTGGACATCCTGAGTTTTAAATTTTTTATTAAGGATATCTTTAAACATACCCAACACTTGAGAGAAGAGTATAATAAACCCAATATAACCATCACATAGTTGTCCAGATATGATTGGTGTTGTTTCCACCAACACTCTGCCTTCTCTCCATGGATTATTTGAATCTAACCCATGGTATCATTGTCATCTCATCTGTAAATCTTTCAGTATAGATATAATGAATTTGATAGGCTTTGTTCAATCAAATGAAATGTGAAATACTCAATTGGATATGTGGGTATGGAGCCTAGTGGGAATAAACAATAAATATTCCCAGACTTCAGGGGACTCAGAATAACCAAGGAGACAGACATGCTTAACACTTAACATTTATTTAGTGCTTACTATATGCCAGATACTCATTTAAGAAGTTTGCACTCATCAGCGCATTTCCTCATTACTATAACTCTAGGAGGTAGGTACTTTTATTTGCTCTATTTTATAGATGAGGAAACTCAGGGAAATATAGAGTAATAACTTGTCCAAGGTCAGGCATTTAATTAGGAGGCCGAGCCTGGTATGACCCAGATAATCTGATGCACTGTGCTTTGTGACTAAGAAAGGCACAGTAATAAAGCCTGCACTATGGAATGAGCGAGTTCTATGATGGTGTAAAAATGGCAATGATCAATTCTGCCTGAGGACTGGGAGAGGAAAGTCGTGGTTTCAAGGAAGGTATCATAGAAAGAGACTGTAAAGAATGTGCCTTGAGCCTCTCACTACGCAAGATACTACTCACAGATTTATAATTCTGCCAAAGGTACGTAAGTCTCACTAAAATGCTTTGTCTACAAATGATACAGTAAGAAAGACATAGCCTAACTTGCCCATGTCACTGACTCCCTGTAAAGATACAGGATAAGCCAAGAGGTGATTTATTGTACTAACATTCAGAAAGGATAATTGATTCAACGATACTGAAAATCTTGGAGCAGCACAAGTGCAACAAATACAATCAGAATTTTATTCTTCTAAGTGGTGTTGATTTTTCTGATAAGTCATCCTGCTAAAACCCAGAAAGAGTAATTAACACTGCTGAAAATCTTAAAGCAGTATAACAACAGCAAACGTGACGGAAATCTCTTACTTTCAAGCAGCATTCAAGTGGATTAAAATTTGGGGACATGCCTTCAAAAATAAAAAGAAAGCAATGTTGATAGTTTTCAACTCAGTTTAGACAATTTTACTAAACTTGAGTCTAACAACACGAGGTAACGCCACTGAAGGTCTCTGTACTTAACCAAACGTAAAATTATGTGTGGCTCACATGTGTGGCCCTTCTCTTACTGCTTGCCACGTGGTCACAGATATCTTTGCACTATGTCAAGATTTCTCACTTGATAGATGAGTAGAAATGTCAACTTAAATATCTTCTTAAGGCTTGCAGAACTTACTGGGATGCTACTACCTATTACCCTCCTATGAACATTGTTCCCTGCCTTATTCCCCGTATTAAATGGGTATTTTGCTCTGATCAATGGCCATAGGCGGAGCCCCTCAGTATGCTGAAAGACAATTAAGTAAATGATTTTATTCAGACCATTACACTTAGGAGAATGCTTGTTAATGAAGAATGTTTCAAGAAAACGAAAAGAAGTTGTTCTTTAGTCTTAGCAGAGTCCCTAGGAAGAATAGAGATGATCCTCTCTAGTTGTGTGGAAAGCATGGTGGGAAATGTGAAAGAGCTGGGTGGTCCTATGTGGTTAGCCAGTTCTCAGAATCCAAAAGGGGAGGGGGGTCTTCTTAACTCTTGCTCTTAAGAAACCCAAGGCTCAGATAAAAGTCAACATTGTCAGCCCCCTCCCTTTTTGTTGAAGATGGATATCATTCATCACTAAAAAAACTCAGCAGCAATCATAACCTTCCCAAGTGGAGCAAAAGAAGGTCTCAGAAATAGTTTCCAAGGAGCTTCACATTGCTCCTGGTAAACCACTGGAAGCATCTGTAAAGAAGTGATAGATCAAGAAGTGGTATATATATATATATATATATATATATATATATATATATATATACAATGTAGTACTACATTGCAATCAGAAAGAATGAAATCTGGCCATTTGTGGCAAAGTGGATGGACCTCGACGGTGTCATACTAAGTGACATAAGTCAGGCGGAGAAGGACAGATACCATATGTTTGCACTCATAGGTCTAATAGGAGAAACCTAACAGAGGATCATAGGGAGGGGAAGGGGGAAAGAGAGTTGAGGAGAGAGAGGGATACAAATCATGGGAGACTACTGAATACTGAAAACGAACTGCGGGCTGAAGGGGGAGTGGGACGGGGGGAGGGAGTGATGGTCATGGGGGGGCACTTGTGGAGAGAAGCACTGGGTGTTATATGGAAACCAATTTGATAATAAACTATTATGTAAAAAAAACATAAGTCAGATCATATAAAAAAAAAAGTGATGGTAGAAAGCAATGATCATTGCATCCTGGAGATCAGGCCACCTTCAAAGAAAGACGCCCACAAGGAAAAAGAGGAATGTGAATACAAAAGGTTGTATTAAAGTCAAGAGCCAGAGCTGAACCTTGAGGGTAAGTAGCCCAGTGGATTCCAAGAGGCCAGTGGAGGAAATCTTACAATTACACAGCACCCTTTGCTGACTCTCGAGCTTGGATGTTGGAGCTTCTGATCATGTTGTCCCCAGGCCACACATGACCCCTCGCATTCCACCAGGCTTACGTATAGTCCCGAGAGTGCCTTTTCAGGGGGAAATCAGACCCGTGAACTGCCTGCTATGGTGCTGAGTCCTTGGAGACACATGCCAAGCCAAAGGGCTTTAGCTCACAATGCGTGTTAGGATCCTGGGGCAAAAGTCCAGCTGCCAAGCAATTGAGTCTTCACAGGGCCCTGGGCAGTTAGGTTTTAGTGCTTGGTGACACTGGGTCAAGCAGCAGGGAGAAAAATTGGAAATATTACTTTGATGGATCATAGTCAGATATTAAAGGAAACTGGAAGGGTTGAAAATCTGATAAGGATTGAAGATTTGGAAAAGTAGCAGGAACTAGTCCAATTCACAGATAGGTACCCAAACTGATCTTTCCACAGTTGGGGAGCAAGTCAATTAAAATAGCAACCAGAAAAGACAGAGTTTGCATATACATTAGTTATCCACAGTATTTTAAAAAAATTTTTTTTAAATGTTTTATTTATTTTTGATACAGGGAGAGACAGAGCATGAGAGGGGGAGGGGCAGAGAGAGAAGGAGACACAGAACCAGAAGCAGGCTCCAGGCTCTGAGATAGCTGTCTGCACAGAGCCTGACGCGGGACTTGAACCCGCAAATGTGAGATCTGACCTGAGCCAAAGTCGGAGGCTTAACCGACTGAGCCACCCAGGCGCCTCTAGTTATCCA
Source organism: Suricata suricatta (assembly GCF_006229205.1). NCBI lineage: Eukaryota > Metazoa > Chordata > Mammalia > Carnivora > Herpestidae > Suricata > Suricata suricatta. The sequence goes on along the minus strand of NC_043706.1, from coordinate 16,319,018 downwards.
CAATTTAAAACAGATGTTTATCTAATAGATAGTGGTAAATCTACCTAAAAGGCAGTGGACAGGATCCGAATCCGGTAATCTCGAAGGGTCTGCAGCATGGCATACAGTTTTCCTTATGATACAAAATCTCTCTCTCAGCACTTTCAGTCAAAGACAATCTCAAAGAAAGATTATTCTTGATCACAAAATCAGGCTTGTTTAATTAGATTTGGTGTAGTTATTTAGATAAGTATAGAAGGAATGGTCGTTTACCATACAGGTCATTGTAAGTTTGCTTTCTGGGAATTTTCATAAGGAATTTCAGACTGGATTTTTGAAAAAGTCTCTTAATGTTAGGATGTCAAGCTGAAAACTTCTTACCAGATTTCACCCCTAGTAGTTACACACTTGGGCAAATTCCTTTCTTCTTGAGATCATTCAAACACTCCGAGATTCACGCACCTTCCTGGAAGTGACCTCTCACTCATCTGTAAGGCTGGGAATCTGCAAGCCAGGTATCAAGATTGTTTGCCCAGGAGAACTTTGTGAACACTGGCTCCATAAAGCCAACCATAATTTCTTCAAAGTGTTTGGTCCTATCTGATTAAATAAGCAACATTCTCAAATATGACATTCCAGGAAAAGCCTTGGTTGCATAACCCATATTGTCAATCATGTCACGGACAGATCCTTATTAAACCTTTGTGAAAATATTGCCATGAAGATAAAAAATACTCAAACAAGAGTTTCTGAATTCTGGATTAATCAGGCAAGAAGGATAAAGTATCATTTGCAAATCTGTAAGCATACAAAAACAGCATCTACTAAATGACCCATTATAGATCATATAAGAGGAAAAAAGCAAGGGCTTCCTCATTACTCAGAAGACAGAAGGTTAGAACAACCACCTTCTGGACAAAAGCACAGTCATTCTTCATCATCTTCTGGAATTAGATCTTACCCTTCTCTGTCTGGAAGAGCGGTCGCCTGGGTCCACCTCTTTCTCAACTAGAGTTCTAGAAATTCTGACTCAGTGCACTGGTATGGTCTCAGTCCACTTGTTTAAGTGATGCCACTGGAACTCAGTGCCCAAAAGTACTTGGCCTAGTCGTTTTCTGTGGGGCTCTGAGACAGTCCTTGGTTGAAGATGAAATACTCATCAGGCCTTGGGCTGATTGCTAGAGCTTTCAGAGAAGCGTCAGAGCAAAATGAAAAACTCTCTGTAGATGGCATAAGATTTAACTTACACTGATAGTTTCCAGTAGTGAAATACCTGAGGATCGTTCATTCCAAGAATAATGCAACTGACAAAGCTATTTCGTTGTTTATGTGGCATGTAACATCAGATAATAAAGTCGATCCAGAAGTTTTAGACCAAATAATCATAAACATAATTGCTACCCCTATTTCAAAGAAGAATGGACATCATATTTAATTTATGAAAATAGACGAACATTATCTTTACAGAAAAAAATATCTTCAGATATAACTGCAATGATCCTGATACAATATACCATGAATACAGGATAACAAACATAGAGTGAGAATACCCAGGAATATGTCAGGAATGTTAAAGAAAGAGATTCTATAAGTTTGGAGACTATCTTATGCATCCAAATGTTAGCAAAAGTCTCTAAGCAAGGGATGTGATTCTCAAATTGAAAGTCACCATCCTGAAAGTGCCAGATTCAAATTAAAGAAGTAAAATTGTGAACAAGTTAATATTTTTATAAAATAATTGAACTTAAAACCGATAATACTCTGCTGTCGTTGCCCTATATTTGACAAAGAAGGGTACTTAAGTGGCTCAGTCGGTTAAGCATCTGGCTCAGCTCAGGTCATGATCTCACAGTTCGTGGGTTCAAGCCCCGCATCAGGCTCTGTCTGTGCTGACAACTCAGAGCCTGGAGCCTGCTTCAAATTCTGCGTCTCCCTCTCTCTCTGCCCTTCCCCCACTCACACTCTGTTTCTCTCTGCCTCTCGAAAATAAGTAAATGCCAAATATATATATATTCGACAAAGCAGTCCTAGGACTCTGAAAAACAGAAACATGCCATGGACAACAAGGGCAATGAAAATTCTCTAGGAACCTCTCATATAATACACAGTTTCTGAGATATTTATAACATTGTATCCATATACATTTTACCTAGAGAAAGTTAAGTATCTCTTCAGGTGTGCTAACTTACCAATGTAATATTTCAAATATGCTTAATTATTTCTAGTACTTTTTGTTAATAAAGATGAAAGAATAAATCATGGTGATTTTCCAAGGACCTTCTAAAAATATGTACATATATACACATACATACATATAGGGCATCTCTGGACTACATAAAGATAAAAGGCAAAATTATAATGATCTAGGCAGGTAATGAGTATCTCTTCCTTTACTCCATATAGTAAAGTTCAAAGTCTTAAGTTTCTTAAGGATCTTGCCAATTATCTTCCAGCTAACATATGGCACAAGGTAATTATGGCTGAAATACACCTTTTCAGAATAATTATTCAAACACGTAAAACACAAATTTACATTTTTCGTAGTCTTAAACATTTACTAGGAGTCATGTTAGTTTATTCAATCAGAAGATCTGGAAGGTTGAGAAAGAACATACACAAGTAAAATACAAATCTGTACTTACATTTAACACTGATAGCATCAGAGAAAACAACTGTTTTCATTAAACTGAAATTAATAAGCAAGTATTATTTGCCAAAACTTACCTAAATTATGTGAACTGGAATTCTTTAAATTCTTCCTTCCTTCCTTTTTTCCTTCCTCCCTTTTCTTTCATTTCTTTCTTTCTTTCCTTCTTTCTTTCTCCTCCCTCCCTCCCTCCCTCCCTCCCTTTCTCCCTCCCTTTCTCCCTCCCTTCCTTCCTTCCTTCCTTCCTTCCTTCCTTCCTTCCTTCCTTCCTTCCCTCCTTCCTTCCTTCTCTTTTTCCTTAGTTTCTATAAGGATATATCTTTTCCCTCCCACACTGAAAGTGTTAGACATCCATTTTTTTTTGGGATATTTAATTTATATAAATGCTTATTTATCTCTAACCCAATCAGACTAGAGCACCTTTAATTTAAGAGATTTTCTAATTTAGTTTATTAACACCATAAAGACATAGGAAAATATTACACAGTCACACAATGAGAGGCAAAGCCCTTCTAAATTATAGGTGTATAAACATCCAGACTCAAACACAGAGAAAGCTGACAGTTTCAATTCTAAAATTTCAGCCATAGGTCAATCATAAACCCAGAAATACAAAACTCATCAGTTCGTTCACTTCCTGATTGGCATGCATTTCTTAGTTGATCTGAGCTCAAAGTAGTCAAAGAGAAGGGAGATTAACCAAACTCTCAGTTACCTTTCAACAAACAGAGGCAAAATGTCTAGAAGTCATCAACTGTTTACAGAGATCATCAAATGGTCTGACCAGGAATCCAAAAAATAATGGCACCAGAAATCAAACGCACTTAGAAAGACTCAAAATAAAGTCTTTACCTGTGGATATGGGTATGGGGCATGGGAGTTGGATTGACTGTTGGATCACTGAATCATCAGTCGGGAGCACAAAGGGCTCAAGCTGGTTCATTCTCTGGACAGAATGGGGTTCCGCGGGTGAGGTCCAATTTTATCCAATCACTGCACCCAACTGACAGAGCCCCTACTTACGAGGAGAATGTGGGAAGAAAGGGAAGCCAGGTCGGCACAAATGGATGAAGAGAAGTGGCCCAAATGCAGTGAAATGGTGAAGAGCATGGGTTCAGGCAGACCAGGATTTAAATCATGGGTCCACCACTTATGTGACCTTTTGAAAGCTTTTTTACCCTCCCAAGTATCCATCTATTCGTAGATAACATTGGGGCTAAGAATGCCTACCACATAGTGTGATTGTAAATTAACATTCTACATAAAAGAAAACTCCAGAGACCAGCTTTTAATACTTCACACAAACCTTTCGCTGTGTGCCTCTAACTTACTTTTCCTCTTTTATGTCACCCTTCATCATCTACCTTCTATTTTAGGTACTGTTTTAAAGCAACATTTCTCAAATTTTGTGTGCCACTGAATTACCTCTAAAGTTGGCCAAAAATGAACATTCCTAGGTCACAAATTCCAGGAATTATGATCTAGTACATGGTGGAGTGCAGAAAACTTCATCTTAGCAAGCATCCAAGTGGTTTTGATGTAAATGCCCCTTAGATTATAACTGAAAAAATATTATGTTAGCCGTTCTTCACTCGGACTGTGAGCTTTCTCTCCATCCTGGAGTTTCCTATACCGCTTCCACAGAGCCCTTTCTTCATGGTTCTGCTGGTGAAATTTTATTTATTCTTCAAGGCTCCCTTCAAATGTTTTCTCTTGTATGAGGTCTTCCTGGACTCCTTAAGGCAAAAGGGCTTTGCTGTCTCTACTCTGGAATTTGTTTATACATCTCATTCCCACTTGACAATGAGCTCTTGTAGGGGAAGGACTGGGTTCTATTTATCTCTGTGTCTTTAACGTGTAGAAGAGGCACTCGTTCAATGTCTAATAATCTAAATGACAGTCCCAATCGCATGTTTTGGGGAGAATGATTGGAATGTCTCCCATCCTTGGCTTTCAACTTCATCTACAAGCCGAAACTGAGAACCGTACAAAGGTTCAGTCCAGAAGACAGTAAGGTAGCAAACAATATTTGCAGTATATATATGTGAGATAAAAGACTGGGCATCTCTCTGGCATGCCAGTCTCTAAGAAATGATGCCAACACATCACCATAATAAATCAGAGAAAAGTGCTTGTCAACTCGGGTTCCCAGCAGCAACTCTTTTCATTGCTGGCAAAATAGAACTTTCTTCTGCTTTTGCTGAAGTAGATAGTGCCTTTCAATAGAAATACCTTTCTAGATCAGTGCATCCCTGCCATTTTTGCACATGAATATGTTAATGGAGCGATGGTAGATTGCTGTCTCTGATTCCAGCCCGTGACAATCACCCAGTTAGTAGTAATAGGCAGCAGACATTCTGATCCCAAACAAGGCATGATGAGGTGCTCTTTCCAGGAAACAATGCTTTATAATTACAGACATGTCACTGACTTCTGCTTAAAGAGTGTGAGTAAGAACTGCTCTCTAGCTATGGGCAATAAAATAAGCCATGAAATGAAAGATTATTCCAAATAAGTTGAAATGATAAATGTAGTCCTATGTAAACATAAGGATTCTTACAAGCTCACGAATTAAAAAAAAAAAAAAGCAGTTTCAGTGTAAGGAATCAAGATAGCCACTCCCTTTTGGGGGGGTGGTCGTGACTAGCAGAGCCTGAGGGACTTCTGATGTTTTATTTCCTGGTCCGGGTGCTGAAAACATGGGTGTGTTCACTTTGTTGGAATTCTTAGAGCTGTACATTATGATATATGCTGTGTGCATGTTATATTTCAAGAAAGTTTATCTCCTCCTCCCAAAAAGCATTTTTCCCTCTTTCTCCACTGAATAAATGCTGAAAAATATGTATAGAATAATAGTTTGAAGGCATGCCAAAAGTGTAGCATGCTTCAAGCAGCCATATATGTCTTGGTGTGGCCTGGGCATCAGATGTGTGTTTCTACCCAATGTGGTTCACTTCATTGTTTCACAGCCTGGCTTTCCTACTCAGATCAAAGGCCTCCTGAGCATTTCTCTTGCACAAGGCCGCCATCTTGGCTACACACAGAGGTCTTCCAGCACCATAGTCTGCCTCAGATTAGTTTCTTTGTACATGTTGCCTGGCTTTGTCAGGTCTTGACGCCATCCTAAAGATGGTAAAATGAGCCAAGTGATTTCATCTCTCATGGCACCCCTTGAGGACATTACTTGGGCACAAGCCAATTTACTGCTCACAGCGTGAGACACGTATTTTTTTTCCCACGAGCTAGCTTGCCTCCCTCTCTTTCGCAAAGAGCTTTCTCCATGGGAAAGAACACACCAGAGAATATGGAACATTGTAGCTAGTGGGAAATAGGGTTGACCTGGGAATGCTGTCCCCACTCCCTCTTTCCCCACCCACTCCACACTGACACATCAACTCTAATTTCTTACTAATGCTTGGGTTTCACTCAAAGCTTTCTTTGCTAGCTCCTGCCCATCAACAAATCTATCCAGGAAAGGAAAGAGCATCAAGAAAGACTGACCTGTGTGTGTAAGTGATTCTTTTGCTGTTGCTGATTTCCTTTGAGCAGCTGGGAGAATTTGACTCCTTGAAATCTTTGACAGAAGTAGGTGCCCCATGAGAATGGTTCCCTCCACCTATGACCTGGAACTAAAGGCTATGAAGAGCACCAATTGGCGGGATGTGTTTATTGACTGACACTCGACTTCAACACCAAGCTGAGCATTTGCATTCTCTTGGTGAATTCCACTGGTCCTTCCACTTGATCAGTTCCATGACTCTGATCCAGGGCCCAAGGAACATAGAATCTCTACTAAGTGAGACACAACTGCAACACCAAAAAGGCTTGTGCTGAGTTACATAGGAAGTAGACTTTTGTTAGGTGGTAAGAGTGTTGCAACCAGTTGGTTTCAGGGAGTTTATGTTTTGTGTTCCTCCAAAAAACATTTTCAGAGATCTTGCCTTTGGTTTTTCGAGCAGTTTTAAAAATCATAAATCTTTTATATTTAAGCAAGTTTATGAAGTATGATTTCTAGACAATGTGTAGATTTGGAATATACAATGTAGTGGGGTTTGGCAAGTTTACACACCTGTGCAAACCAAGATGTAGAACATGTCCATCACCTAGAAAAATAAGTCATGTCCTTTTTCAGCCAGTAGCCCCTGACACACACTCTCTCACACCACTCAGCCCCCAATGGAATTGAGAGGAAAGCATAGTTGTGATTTCTCTCACCATAACTTAGTTTTGCCTAAATAAATTGGAGTCTTATGATACAATGTGTCTTCTTTTGGGTCTGTCTAATTTTGCTCACCTTGATGTTTTTGAGATTTGTCCATGTCATTGTTTGCAAGAACAGCTCATTCTACGTTATCCCTGTGGAGTATTCTAGAGTATAAATATATCATAATAAGTTCATCAGCTCTCCAGTATGGGGACAGTTGGGTTGTATTCAGTTTGGAGTCATTATTAAGACCGCTAAGAACACTGGGGTAAAAGTCCTCATGTGTTCATTTCCCTCGCTTTCTCTTGTGTAAGTAGAACTGTAGGACCATAAAAAGATACATGGTAACTTTACAAGAAACTTCCAAGATTTTCCCAAAGTGGTTATACCATTTTACACTCTTGTTGGTCATACATAAGCGTTTCTTTATTTTTTTTCAAGAATTTCAGATCTCACTTTTATTTTAATTTCAAATCTCAAATTTGTATTCCCTGCTATTTTATTTATTTTTTATTTTTTTATAGTTTGTTGTCAAGTTGGTTTCCATATAACACCCAGTGCTCTTCCCCACAAGTGCCCTTCTTCATGCCCATTACCCCCTTCCCCTTTCCTCTCCCCCTTCAGCCCTCAGTTTGTTTTCAGTATTCAAGAGTCTCTCATGATTTGCCTCCCTCCCTCTCCCTTACTCTTTTTCCCCCTTTCACCTCCCCCATGGTCCTCTGTTAAGTTTCTCCTGTTCCACTTATGAGTGAAAACATATGGTATCTGTCCTTCTCTGCCTGACTTATTTCGCTTAGCATGACACCCTCGACATTGCTATGAACGGCCAGATTTCATTCTTTCTCATTGCTGTGTAGTATTCCATTGTATATATAAACCACACACACATAAGAGTTTCAATTGCTTCATACACAGAACTGTCAATATTTTAATTTTACTTATGCCAACATGTGGTAGTTTCACTCTTAATTATTTCTGCTATCTTGATTTATGTGAAATAACATCCTCTTCTGGCATCATTTGGCAGGCCCTCAATAATCTGTGATATTAAGCACTTTTTCCATGAGCTTATTGGGAATGTGTTCTTTTGTGACATGTCTGGTCAAACTTTTGCCTATTTTTACCAACTAGGATGCTTTTAAGTTTTATTTTGAAAGGATATTATATATATTCTGAATATGAGTCCTTTAACGAATATGCATATTACATTTATACTTTCCAGTCCATGGTTTGATCATTCATTCTTAATCATGACTTTTATGGATAGAAATTATTTATTTTTATGAAGTTTGATTAGCAATTTCTTCTTTTATGATTCATACTTTTTATGTACTGTTTAAGAAACCTTTGCCTTTCCAATGGCTGTGATATTCTCATAAGCTTTCTCAAAGTTTTATATTTTATCTTTATGTTCAAGTCTATGAGCCATGTCAAGTTTGAAATAAAATAGAAAGTCAGTTTTAATATTTTAATATTTCTTATTAGAATGACCTGGTGCTTTGGTTGAAAACCAATTAGCATATACATGAGTATGCTACTTCTCAGTCTTCTGTTCTGTTCTATTGACCTATTTCTGGACCCTCCGTAGTCCACAGACTACAATACTTGTAGCTTCAGATTAAGCCTGAAAATTGGTTAATGTAAGTCTTCCAACTTTTTTTTCTTTATCAAAATTGTTTTGGTTATTCCAAATCCCCTGGACTTCTATATTTATTTTAGAATTGGCTTGTCATTTTCTTTTTAAAAAGTCAGCTGGATTTCTTATTTAAATGATGTTGAATTTATCATCAATTTAGGGAGAAAGGATGCCTTCATATGTTGACTTATAAAAATAGTATGTCTTCTCATTATATAGGTTTCTGTTCTCTTAATTATGTTTTGTAGTTTGCAAAGTTTAGAGATTTGGCACATCTCTCATTATATTTATTCCTATTTAACATTTTGGTGAGCTATCATAAGTAATGTCTTAAAATTTTTATTTGCCAATTTTTTATTGCTACGGTATAGTGACTTTGTATCCTGAATCTTCGACAAATTTACTTATTAGTTTTAATATTTGTGCAGATTCTGTAGTGATTTCCATACACCAAGTTGTTTTTTTTTTGATAACAGCTTGATTTCTTCTTCTAGAATCTTTATGCTTTTTATTGCATTTACTTGTCTTATAAAATTGCCACATCTTCTAGAATATTGCAGAATAGAAGTAGAATTCAATGTTTTTGCCTGAATTCCAATCCTAGAGGAAAAGCACTCAATGTCATTAGTTTGAAAAATAGCTTGTAATTAGATGGGAAAAGATTTCTTCTATTTCTAATTTGCTGATTTTTTTTATCATGAATGACTGTTGAATTTTGTCTAGTGTGTTTTCTGCATTTATTGAGATAATTGCCTTTTCTTTATTCTCTTAATAAATTCATTCATTTAAATTACATCAATTCACCTTCATGTTAAACCAATCTTGCATTTCTGGATAAACCCCACTTGGTCATGACTTTCATTTATGAATTATGACTTTTTGTGAGTTGCTGGATTTCATTTGTTATTATTTCATTAAGAATTATATATATACACACATATATGTTTATAATATATGTAAGGATATATATTATTTTTTTAAAGTAGGCTTTATGCCCAGTGTGGAGCCCAACATGAGATGAAGACCTGAGCTGAGAGCAAGAGCCAGACACTTAACTGATTAAGCACCCAGGCACCCTAGATATATATACAATTTTATAGACTTTTTCTGAAAATACCGACACTTCTTGAGTTCTGGTTATATTGAATATTTTTCTTTGATTTTTGTTGCTTGTTTGTTTTCTTCCTTTTTCATATGTTCTTTAATTTTAGGTTTTCAGTGTTTCTTAATTTTAGATTTAATGCCAGGCATTGTGCATTAATCAGAACAGTAGAGACCCGGACCAGTGATTTTACACCAAGAAGTGGGCATGTCTCCTTTTCTGTCAAACTTTTTGTGTAGTGGTTTGGTCAGTAAACTTTGTAGTTGTGGTGGGCTAAGGCTCTGTTGTTAGTTTAGCTCTTCTGTCCTGCTCCCAGTCTTCGGCAGGCCATTGTGTTGCTCTTAGGGAAGTCCTGGAGTAGCTCCAAGGTACGTGTAGTTCTCCTACCCTACCTCCAGTAGAAGCCAGGAGTGCTTTGCTGGGATTCTATCAGCTCTCCTGCCCTATCTCCGGCCTTTGGCAGCTTCTGCCTTGCACTAGTCAGAGGCCCATGTATCTTATTTCTCGTGGGGAAGATCTCTCAGAACGGCCATCCTCCTCTCAGCCTTCTGTGTACCACCTCTGTGTACAGGTGATAGCCCATAGGCAAGACTTGGAGAGCGAGTGCAGACTTCATTTGTTACTAGGGCTCCTTGAGACTCCAGTCCACCATCCCAGCCAATAAGTGAGCATCAAAAGTCCGTCAAAATTTCAACTGACTTCTCACCCCCTCCACAGAAGACTCCTCCATTCCCCATCCTCAGTAGCATCTTCTCTCCTAAAATTCCTTTCATTTTGGTTTTCTTGCTCTACAGGTCTCTAATAGGTTTCTTTAAACTAAAATTATGTAGCTCATCTGGATGTGTTTTGCAATGATCTCTTTCTACTTTTTATATTCTAACAGGAAGAAAATGCTTAAAAGTGGGGTTAAGAATCATTAGGCAACTGAAATTCTATACCACCCATTCAAACACACCTACAGAGTCCCCTGGGTGGCTCAGGTGTTTAAGTGTCTTACTCTTGACTTCATCTCAGTCATGGTCTTACAGTTTATGAAATTGAGTCTTGCATTAAGCTCTGTGCTGACAGCGTGGAGCCTGCTTGGGATCCTCTCTCTCCTGTTCTCTGTGCCTCTCTCTCTCAAAAATAAACAAACATTAAAAACAAAACACACACAGAGACATACTCATTATCTATTTCCTAATTTCTCTTAACTCTTGCTCTACTCATTATCCACGTAATTTTCTGTTGCCCACCTCTTGTAACTCAGTAGCTCTCCAGTAGGATGCTTTTACTCCCCAAGGGACATTTCTTTTTAATGTTTATTTATTTTAAGAGAGAGAGACAGAGAGAGAGAGAGAGAGAGAGAGAGAGAGAGAGAGAGAACAAGCAGGGGAGGGGCAGAGACAGAGGGAGAGAGAGAGAGAATCCCAAACAGGCTTCGTGCTATTAGCTCAGAGCCCAACACAGGGCTCCATCTCATGAACTGTGAGATCATGACCTGAGCCTAAATCAAGAGTCAGACTCAACCAATGAGCCACCCAGGTGCCACATCCCAAGGGCATTTTTGCTTGTCATGGTTGGGGAGAGAGTGCTATTGGCACAGAGTAGGTAGAAACCAGGGATGCTGCTGAACATCCTACAGTGAGTAGGACAGCCCTCAACAACAAAGAATTATCTGGTCCAAAAGGCTCCTGTCACAATGATACAGTGACTTACCACAGTAGGGTCAGCAATAAATCCTTGCTGAATGACTGCATGGATGAAAGCGAGTGAAGTGTAGATGCCACCTGCTAACTGCTAAGCTTCTTGTATGAAGTCTTTCCCTGAGCCACCCCAGTACTAGTCAAAGGACGAGGGCATTTGAAATGCGTGTCCCAACAGTTAACACATTTATGTTCTGCTTTTGAAAGTTAATTAGTCCAACCAGCCCCTCACTTATTTTGGGTGTTCTTTCAAATATCCTCCCATTTCTACATTTGTGACTGGCCACCACCATAAGGCACAGGGTCAAGCCCCGAGATGACACACCGAGTATCGCATGGACTTTGCCTCTACAGGATCCTTCCCAGTATGTGCTGGACAGAAAGGCATGTATCCCTGAGTCACCTAAGTCATGTTCATGATGGCTATTTTGAGAGTATAGCCTCAAATACCATTTAAAAATCTGAAAAGATAACACGAATTGAGTATGCTATTAGCATACTATTAGTATTAGTCTTGATTAGTAAATTTAACTCGCTGTAACTCAGCATCCCCCCCTCCCCCGAATATCAGTAGAAATTTATATGTTTCAAAATCACTTTAGGGACAAGTACAAGCCTTAGAAACAATTTACCCAGACAGACAAGTACCGTGAGTTAGACTGTTGTGGGTAACTAGCTTTTATTTATTTATTTTTCTTTTTTCATTTTAAAAGAGAGAGGGAGTGGCTGGGGAGAGGAACCAAGAGGGAGAGAGAGAGAGAGAGCTGGGGAGAGGGGCAGAGGTAGAGAGAGAAAGGGGATCTTAAGCAGATTTCATACTCAGGGCAGAGCCCAGTATTTTTGTTAGTTTGTTCTAGTTGTCTGGTGCAGATATTTGGAAGGATGATTTTTTTTTTTAACCAGACTTGAGTCCTGAGACTTTTTCACGGAGGCTCAAACAGTTAGCCAGGAAATGTTTTTCAAGTAGAAGACGATTCAGACAATTTGCATAAATTATATATGTATATGTGGGCATATATGTTTGTGCTCCGCATTGTTCAAGAGAGTTCCAACAGTTTTCCTTTCCCTTTACAGATGGATTAGCTATGAAAACCTCATGAAGGGATGAAATACAATTTCTTCATCTTCTGGATCATCTTTTCAATTTTTTTCTCCCTTAATTACTCATTTGATTTTTTGACGGCTATCCTGGGTCTGTGAGGTTTAGAACTCTTTCTTAAAATGACTGTAGTTTTAAGAGCGGATGAGGACATAGCATGGCCAGCTGCAGGCACCGGTGAGTATTTGGAACACATGCCTGTTTCCAAACCCACCGTGGGTTATGACCCAGCCAGCTCCATCTGCTCATGGTCACACCTTTACGTATCTGCCCCGAGTTAAGTTACTGTGGATAAAGTCCTCTTAATGACTTTGAGTCAAAGAAGGGAAACCCATCTCAAATGACGAGGTGAATCTGTGGAAGAAGCACCAAGAGTGAAAGGTAACGCCTGTTTTTACGGGGCTGCAGAACTCGGCACTAGGTGTGTCCCAGGTATGATTCATGAGCATGGAATCTGTTGAATTAGCTCAAGGAGGCCACCGACAGTATTTATATATTCCTAGCATCACCCTTTATTCAGGCGAGAGCACAGCTTGCCAAGCAGGACTGGGTGACTCTGAATTGGAAAGAAACGATCTGTAAACTAAAAGGCTGGAATCTTTGTTGACCTTGGTGTACTGCCTCTGCCCTGGCTCTTGGGGTAATAATTTCCTTTTTATTTCTCATAAAATCTGGACATAGGAATGTTGATATCGTCAATGGGGACCGAAGCCCACATCAGTATGTCTACTTTTCCCTTCATCCTGGTCTCTTTTCTTCTGTACCCAGGCAGAGGAGATGGGGGTATCTGCCTTTCCAGCTGTCACTGTGTAATCATCCAAAGGATATGGTCAGCAGACACTCACCGAGGCTGAGTGCTTACAGGGACTAAATGAGGCTTCACTTCATTCTGCTTCTTGGCCAAGAATGTGGTTAGGAAATACACGGACAGGGAGGACAGGTTTTCTTACTCTCCTGGAGGGGACCCTGCCTTTGTCTTCTCTGTAGACAATACCCCAAGGGCAAGACATCTAAGGGGGGGGGCTGTCTGTCACTTTCTGGGTGGTAGGAGTCCTGCCAGCTCCTGGCTGGAGGTTCACAGCTGAGAAAGGACCTTGTCAACATCCTGGGGGAGGGTCATAACAACAGCTCACTCAAGAAGCTTTTGTTTCAGGACCCAAGCTTCTAGTTCAGATTTTGCTGGTAGAATTAGAGGTGCTTCTTCTTTTAAGTGGTCTAAGAAAAAGTAGTGGAAATGGGGCAACTGATAACAAAATCTTTATTTATTTTTTTTAATGGTTTATTTATTTTAGATACAGAGAGAGACAGAGCATGAGAGGGGGAGGGTCAGAGAGAGAGAGACACAGAGAACCAGAAGCAGATTCCAGACTCTGAGCTAGCTGTCAGCACAGAGCCTGACGTGGGGCTCGAACCCATGAACATGAGATCTGACCTGAGCCGAAGTCAGAGGCTTAACCGACTGAGCCACCCAGGTGCCCAGATAGCAAAATCTTTAAACATATATTAGCTGCTGAGACCAAGAAGAGAATAGTAATTCCCCAGCAGGGGGAATTACTAGGCATTTAATGTTAAGATGGAAGAATATCTATCATGAGATTTGATTCCCTTGCTCTCTTAAAGAACATGATGAGGCATAATTTCTCAACAATTAGCAAACCAGCCTGGAGGAAGGCACAAGGCATCACACTAGGCATGATTTATTCAATCACTCAGAAAAGCTAATTTAGCACCTGCTATGGGACAGGCTGGTACAAGATTGTTCTGGGGAATACTAATCGGACCTGGACTTTGGCCCTCATGTAGCTCGTAATCTACTTACCATAGTATTCAGAGATTTATTGAGTCTTTCTGTTTTTTATTTAGTGCAGAAAACCATATCTAGTAATATTGACAAACTAGATTTTTAACGGTTGGCATTATAAAGAGAGCAGGCTAAGATGTGAGAGACCATGCTTCACAGCTTGCTTTTTAATATTTATTGTTAAAGGTTATTTATTTATTTTGAGAGAGAGAAGGAGAGATGAAGGGAGAGAGAAAGAGAGAGAGAGAATCTCAAGCAGGCTCTGCACTGTCACCCACGAACCGTGAGATAACCTAAGCCAAAATCGAGTCAGATGCTTAACTGACTGAGCCACCCAGGAGCCCCACAGCTTGCTTTTTTAACGATCTGGCTCCCAGTGGACTTGTGTACTGGTCCCAGCTCAGCTCTTTAGTTCCTGGTGCTGCTGTCTTGTGACCACCTTCCCTTTCCAGCTACATCCTGAGAGCTGTTGACCATAGGTGACAAAGAAGAACATGTGACAGTCAATCCATAGTACTTACCAAGCACCCTTTATGTACGAACACCAAAACCAGATGCTGAAGGTCAGGGGGACCTACTGATTCAAGCAATTCATTCATATTCTGCTCAGTGTGATTAGACAAATTGCTATAGAAAGTGTATATCCTGCAGCGGTACCAAGAACATGTCCCGTGTGCCGAACAGAACATGGAGAAATGAAATCCCCACCCCTGAGAAGTTTACGTCCCCCGTGGAATACTGATCTCCCTTCCACTCTTCCCCCAGAATATTGCAGGTGATTTCATTGGCAAAGCAAAAGGAAGGCTCAGGACCCTGTGCAAACTATCCAGGAACAAAGGGAAGGAAGAGAAGAAGGTGAGGGTTTGATTACCATCTCAGGCAAGAGCTACTGATTCCTCAACTTCTATTCTCTAAGTTGAAATCATGGGTTCTTAGTTTGCATGTAGTTTACAAAATGTGAAAGAAAACACCAACTCATCAACCCTGCATCTGTATAGTGTGGCTCATCATAAGATAGTAAGGTAGATTTCAGCCTGTTCAGGTCTATATCCCCCATATTTGCTAAGTGACAGATATGTGCCAATAATGCTGAGGGCATGGTGACAAGCCATTGCCAGCTCTTGGGAAGTTTGAGTCTATAGGCAGAAATTGAACAAGCAGAATCATCATAAGACTAAAAGAAATGCATGTTAAATGTGGTCATGACGAGTTGCAGAAAATTTCAACTGATAGAACTCTTTTTGGAGAAAATACTTCAGATGAACTCATTGGAGTGAGGAGACAGACTGCAAAAACATCCTCCAGTAACAATGGATAGTTTCTACACCTTAAGGGGAGAGTAGATCTTGTTAACTGAAGGGTAATTTCTCTTCCAAACACTGTGGGGGAGTTGATTACGTGCTTTGTGGGAATAGAAGCTGGGGCAATGATGGGTTTCTTTGCATGGTAGGGAGGAAAGAAGTCCTTTTTTTTTTAAATGTTTATTTATTCCTGAGAGAGACAGAGTGTGAGTGGGGGAAGTGCAGAGACAGAGGGGGAGACACAGAATCTGAATTGGGCTCCAGACTCTGAGTGGTCAGCACAGAGCCTGCACGGCTTGAACCCATGGATTGTGAGATCATGACCTGAGCTGAAGTGGAATGCTTAACCGACTGAACCATCCAGATGCCCCTAGAAATCTTAGGTCTATAGGGAGCAGGGATCTGGAAGGAAGAAGAGAGCTGTTTACCAAGCAGGAGCACGGGAGGGCGTCATGGTCACAAATGCTGTCAGTGTGGCTTGCTATGGTAATTGTGAGAAATTGTCCCTCCTCTTCTGGTCTCCCAAGGGAATCTTTAGTAAAATAGGTGATGGCTAATATGGCTTTGTGTGTCTTTTTGAAGAACTTGAAACCCCACTTGAAGTTCTGTCTGGATTGATGGGAAGAGAGGGTGAGCAAATGAGCCTTCATGGACTTCATGCCCACTAATGACCACAACCTTGTCAACTGCCTCAACTGTGGAAATGGGCATCTGATTGGTGTCCCTCTGTCATCTCTGCTCTCCAGTGGCCTTTTCTCCCTCACCTAGCCTAACCTATCCTTTTAAAACATAAATCAGATTGTATCTGACCTTCGTTCAAAACTCTAGAATAGCATCCATTTCCTTTCAATTTTTTTAATGTTTAATTATTTTTGAGAGAGAGAGACAAAGCACAAGCAAGGGAGGGACAGAGAAAGAAGGAGACACAGAATCTGAAGCAGGCTTCACACTCTATGCTGTCAGCCCAGAGCCCTACGTGGGGCTCAAACTCATGAATGGTGAGATCATGACCTGAGTCAAAGTCGAGTGCTTAACCGACTGAGTCACCCAGGTGCCCCAAGAATAGCATCTATTTCCTTTAAAACAAACCCACTTTCCTAATCATGGCTGACATGTCTCCACTTGACTGATCTCTGGCTCCTTCTGGGGGTTCCTCTCCTGCCACTCTCCTAATTCTAACTGTGCTGCAGATAACATCATTTCCTTCTTCTTGTTGCTTCAACACTTGAAGTTGTTTTTCATGTCAGACATTTGCATTTATTGTTTGCTTTGCTGGGGTGCTCTTCAAAAGTTCACCTAACTCCTTTTCTTTTCTCAAGTGTCATCTTCTTGTTGGTAACATCCATTAACCCTTTCTTACTGAGCATTGTTCTACAATCATCCCCTCCACTATCCTGGCACTGTTTATGGAATGTGTACATTTGTTTATGATTTGCCCCTACCTCCCGCTAGAATGTAAATCCTTTGGGGAATAGGTTTTGTCAGCATTGTCATGTAGTGTCTCCATGCCTAGGAGGGGAGGTAATTGATGAGTAAATGTTGGAGGAGTGGGTGAATGGATGGAGAGATGCAAGAATGGATGAATGAAGTTGTACAGGGAAAGACCATAGAGTAAGAAGAGAAACTTGAAATAGAGTGAAAACCTAGCCAGCAACTATAAATCCCTCAAGGATTCATAAGAACAGTGGCAGGGAATTGTTTCCAAATAGTCTTGTCCATTTTCTTTTTTTTTTTTTTTTTTGGCTTGGCACATGGTACATCAGTGACGTGTTTCATTTTATCAAACAAACCTTTTGGAGGGAGGCAGAGGGGAGAGGGTGGGCCTGGCCCCTTCCCTGAGGATGTGAAAGGGACCTCTGGACAACAGAATTCTTAGCCAGGGCACCCTGGAAAGGCATCTCAGGCCTGCTTGTCCTTCAGTGTATGAGGTCCATGTAGCTCCCTGCTTGGGTGCCTGACTAAGAGCTCTTTAGGTTGGAAGTGTAGAGAAGAGATTACAGTTGTGACACCCCAGGGACAAGAGCAGAGAATGAGGAAGAGCAAGAGGAAAGAAGAAAGGAATGTGGTGGAGTTAAGAAAGGATTTTGGAATAATTCTGGGTATGTATAAAAAAGGGGCAGGGTAGAATAGTAATGTAGATTTAGAATTCACTCTTTTTTTGCTCCACTAAAAGATCGCTCCTGGTCCTCTTCTCTCTTGTCCCTCCTACTTTGTATCACCAACTACAAGAAGAAGCATAGCAGTGACTTGGATCTGTTTGTTTTGTTTTGTCTTGTTTTGCAGGATCAAAGGTACTTGAGCTACAATATAAATCTTAAATTTTTTTTTTATTTATTTTTGAGAGAGAGAGAAACATGAGCAGAGGAGAGGCAGAGAGAGAGGGAGACACAGAATCCAAAGCAGGCTTCAGGCTCCAAGCTGTCAGCACAGAGCCTGATGCGGGGGTCAAACCCACAAACTGTGAGATCATGACCTGAGCCGAAGTCAGATACTTAACTGACTGAGTCACTCAGGCCCCCATACAATATCAATCTTAAGGAGTAAGACACCACAAATGATATATGTGATAATGATAATATATACCAGCTTTTTAAAGTTTATTTATTTATTTTGAGAGAAAGAGAGTGAGAGAGAGAGAGAGAGAGAACTTGAGCAGAGGATGGTCAGAGAGAGAGAGAATCCCAAGCAGGCTCTGTGTTATCAACACAGAGCCCAATGTGGGCTCAAACTTACAAACTTTGAGATCATGACATAAACTGAGAATTGAACACTTAACAGACTGAGCCACCCGGGGAACCCCTGTCTGCCAGTTGTTGAGTGTCTCTACTTACTCAGCTCAACAGAAGGCCCTTTGCACAGGTTATACCCATTCGTACACAGCATGGAAGGTGATTATTCCCATTGTACATCTGAGGAAGCTGCAGCTTGAGAAACATGAAGTAAATAGAGATCTTTTGTAGCTTAGAAACATTCCTCTTTGCTATTTTCTCTCTCCCAGAAGCCCATATACAGCCTTGAATAGAGTTGATAATCTAAGCAGCAATGAGTTGAAGGAAAGTAGAAACCTTACAAGACTAGATTCTAATTACCTTTGACAAAGTAGTAGTGCATAACACTGCACTTCAACAAATGCCTGGCTGACTGGAGTTAAGAGAATGAATGAGAATCTCAAAGATTGATGAGATCAGATGAAATAGCAACAGGAAGGACTCACGTGCATATATCATCCCCCCCTTACCCCAAGCCCCATGTTAGAATGGCAATGTTATGTGGTTAAAAGTGTGAGCTATTAAACACTTTTCTTTGAGAAAGGCAGCTCAGTGTTGGAACTGT
This sequence comes from Suricata suricatta, assembly GCF_006229205.1. Classification (NCBI taxonomy): domain Eukaryota; kingdom Metazoa; phylum Chordata; class Mammalia; order Carnivora; family Herpestidae; genus Suricata; species Suricata suricatta. The sequence continues at coordinate 16,300,231 of NC_043706.1, read as the reverse complement.
ACAGGAGACCCTCTTGCAAGCTTTGAAGTGATTGTTGGAGGAAAAAAAGAAGGACATAGGAGACCATTTCAAGGGGATTGTGAAAAAACAAAGATCTGCTCCATCACCAGCTCTTGATTACTCATCACTAGGGGCCCAGAAAGAACTCAGGGAGATAAAAATGCAAAAACAAACCAAGCAAAACAAAACACTCCCCACAAAACCCAAAAAACCCAATATCAAAACCTCATCTTCATTTCCTACAGAAAATCTGCTTGGAAGACTGTTAAAATGTAGCTCAATTCATAATTTGCATTTCCTTTTCCTTCTCTCTCTTTCGTCTTCCTTTCCTAACATGAGGATGGACAGACAGACAGAACCCAGATTATTCCAAGATTTTATCACAGAATGATCGGGATTTGGTTGCTTGCAGTTTGGGGAGCATAGCTTCCAGTTGTGTGTGTGTGTGTGTGTGTGTGTGTTGCGCGCGTGCACCTGAAGGCTGTCTGACCTATCAAGTGACCATGTAAGAAGTTGGATAATTCATCCATTAAAAGATGTGTCAGCTAAGCAGCTCATCACATAAGAGCTGCCCAAGTCTTCAGGGCAAAGAAGCCAAAATAAACATCAGTGGGGCCCACGGGTTTGGGTCACTGGGATAAAAGGAAATGAAATTTCTAAGGTGCCTGGCCTGTGTTATCTCTTCCCAGGCTGCCGCTCTTGGCTTTGACTGCCATGAGGCCCGACAACCTGATGAAGTTCCTGGTTGAGAGAACTAAATCATACACTCATCCTTTCCTTCTTTTAATTCTTTGAACCATTTATTCATCCATTCATTCATCAACTTCAGATGACTTCCTCTGTAACTCTAAGAGGTGTGTCTGAAGGGAGTTTAGAGCGACCTTGAAGAGTCTCAGATGAACTGGATTATGGTTAACTTGGTTATGACTTTGAACATAAAAGACACACTTTGGTTCAAATGCCTGATGAGTTCTTGGCAGGTGGGGACAAATAACCTAGAAAAACCATAGCAACTGAGGCCCAGATTTTCACCTACTTGAGCTCCATCATACTGACGTATAACCCCGTATTTATTTGTTTGCTTTCCAGACTGCAGTCAGCTCTTGGAGAAGCACCCAGCACCCAGCAGAGTTCTTGGTAAATAGTAGGAGCTTAGCAAATATTTGTTGAGTAAATTGAATGAGATTGGGCAGATTCCCATGATGTCAGCCAAGGAGCTATTTTTCATGAGGTAGGTGTACTCAACAGCTCCTCTGGAGCATTCTAGAAGGGTGAGTGAGTACCTTGGGGCCATGGACAGCCTCTCATTCATCCCTGTATCTAGAGCACTATGTTTGCTTAAGGAGTGAGTGACTGTCCATGTTGCTCAAAGGGTGGGCGGGTGATCGTCTATTGGGATAGTCCCACCCTATTCTCAGCTTGGAAGGTCCTTAGGAAATCAACACAGAAATGTGTCAGACAGATGCCTGATGGTTGCTGAAACACCTCCAGAGGCATCTGAATGGGGCACTTTCTAGAGGTCATACTGTGAGTTTGTAAGTTCCTAGTAGTAACAGCTCAGAAACTCAAGGAGGTAGCTGGTGGGGCAAAAGGCCAAGGTTCTATTAGCCAGTTTGGGGACACAAAACACAGGAGCCAGAAGGAATGGCTCGAACAATAGTACCTTGTTATGACTTCAAGAAAACCACCCAGGAAGTGCATACCCCACTGTTGATAACTACAAAAACAGGAAATGAATAAAATGACAAGATGAAAGAATGAGTAGGTTGATGGAAAAGAAAAAACAAAAAACAAGGCTCATGAATGTACCATGACTCTACCTTACTTAAGACCATTCATAAAACTCAATTCAATATGGACTTGCATTAAATATGAAAATGAAAAACAGTTAAAAATTATAAGAAGATATAAGAGGATTACTTTTATCTGATTTCTTGGGAGAGAAACCATTTCTAAGTACAAAAGCAAAAACAGAAAACCAATTACAAAAGAGCAACTCATATGCTTTAAATTAGAATACATATAGAAAACTGATTTCCTTCATTGATGCCTTCCTTTCCATATTACACACAATAAATGCATGACTTCCAAAATCAGAAAAAAAAAAACATGTGTTTAATAACTAAACCAAAGTGAACAAAATATGCATTTGTTCGACAATGCCTCACACCAGGCAAAATACCACCTCTTACCTCACCCACTCCTGCTGCCCCTTAAGCTGGCTTTTTTTGTGCTGTAAAATTTCCAACCTATTTTCAAAAACTTGCATAAATTCATGTGAGGAGGACTAGGACAGGTTGAGAAAGTGCACAGCACCATCTGATTAGTCTCTGGTCCTGGGACTCTTCAAGGAATGATCTGTAGACTTAGATGTCTCCTCTCTTAATTATCCCACTGTCCCAGAATTTTTGTCTTGAGAGACATTCATCCTTTCCTTGGACCTTACTCCTCCCCTCTTATGCTTTACCCTTGTTTCTACCTCTTTTTCTTATAAACATTTTTTAACGTTAATTTATCTTTGAGGCAGAGAGAGACAGAGTTTGAATAGGGGAGGGGCAGAGAGAGAGGGAGACACAGAATCCAAAGCAGGCTCCAGGCTCTGAGCTGTCAGCATAGAGCCTGAGGCGGGGCTTGAACTCATGGACTGCAGGATCATGACCTGAGCCGAAGTTGGCCACTTAACCAACTGAGCCATCCAGATGCGCTAGTTTCTTCCTCTTTCTTAGCATGACACTCTAGACTTCTCACTGTGGATTCCAGCCACCCGTATCCCCAGCCCCAGGTCCCTTTTGGCACATCTACCCATAACACGCTTCATCTGTCATAGCTATACCTGGGACGTCCATGAAAGTCTACACTTTGATATTCTCTCTACCTGGATTTTGTTTTTTTCTCTCTTTTCCATGTAACAAACTCCACTCATTCTTATTTTGAAAGAACGAGAGTGAGCAGAGGAGAGACAGAATCCAAGCAGAGCCCAAAAGGGGCTCAATCCCATGAACCATGAGATCATGACCTGAGCCAAAATCGAGAGTCAGACAGTTAACTGACTGAGCCACCCAGGCACCCCAAAACGCCACTCATTTGTTAAGAATCAAATCAAAAGTGATTTCATGCATTATCAAGCCTTTCCCAATGCCCCTGTTAAAAGGTACCTCCCTGTTCCTCAGCTGTCATAACAGGGCGTCCACACACCCTTGTCTCGTTTTATTAAACCCACTAACTGTATGCGTCTTTGTAACCCAGACCCCACTACAGGCTCCTTGGGGGCAGAAACCATGTCTAATTCCTGTCTAATTCAGCTTCATCCGCCCAACATTCTGCATGGTGCCTGATACAGAATATATGTTTGTTTTACGGTGAATGAATGAGTGAGCGAATCAGTGAATGATATTGTAAAAGGTAAAATATAAACTGGTTGTTGTATTCTCTTGTGAATTATTTTTTCAATTTGTTTTTAAAGTTTACTTATTTATTTTGAGAGAGTGAGAGCAAGCACAGGGGAGGGGCAGAGAGAGAGAGGGAGGCAGAAAAAGAGAATCTCAAGCAGGCACTAAGCTATTAGTGCAGAGCCCTATGTGGGGTTTGAAATCACAACCGTGAGATCATGACCTGAACCAAAATCATGAATCACATGCTTAACCAACTGAGCACTTGCTCCCCATGAAATAGTTTTTAGTTCCTTAAGGCAGAATATCAAATTTGGCTTCTGAGGGAAATAATTCCCACATCAAGACATATTTGTTTTATGTTTTATTTCTCAACTTCTTCTATATTGCAGTCTGATATGTCTGGAGTCTGAAGCCCAAGATATACAATGAAGTGTCCATAAAGATGGTCAAAGAAAATCCCAGCCTTTGGATTCTACTCCTTGTCATTACATATTTAAACTTCCATGGGGTGCCTGGGTGGCTCAGTTGGTTAAGCACCTGACTCTTGATTTCAGCTCAGGTCATGATCCCAGTGTTGTGGGATCAAGACTGGCAACAGGCTCCACGCTGAGCATAGAGCCTGCTTAAGACTCTCCTTCTCCCTAACTCCCTCTCCTACCTTGTGCTCCCTCTCTCTCTCTCTCTCTCTCTCTCTCTCTCTCTCTCTCAAATAAATAAATAAATAAATAAATAAATAAATAAATAAATAAGTTTCAGGTATTTCCAGTTGTTTGAAAGTGAATAATAAAACCCTAGGGTTTGTACTATTTGTTTGGATTTGTATGTTTATTCTTATGATGATGACTATATTATTCTTATAGTTTCAAACAGCACCAGAAAGTTCTGGAGTCAGCATCATGTTTTTAGTAAGTAACTTGTGTACTTAACCACAGAAACTAGACCACTGTATGCTAATAGGCTACTAGGTTTTCTTTCTGGGAGCCTACATGTGAAGCCCAACCAAAAAGGTTTTGCAAGTCTAGGGCCATCCAGGGCGAAGGGCTAGCCTGAAAGGGTCAGTTTGCTAAGTGGTGATGAATAGGTGACGTTTATGGAGAATCATCCTGAGCCAGATACCTTGCCACATCCCTGTCATCCATGATCTCAGGTTCAATGTTCCCAGTAACTCTGTTTACATGTTATTATGATTATTATTAACTTATCATTATTTACAAGTAATGAAAGAGAACCAAAGAGAATTTAAATCTTTTGCCATAGCTCATAGAACTAGTGAGTAGACAGTGGCAGATTCCAAGCCTTTCTCTCTTCACTAGGCCCATTATCTTGTGATAAGTAGGAATTTCATAAGTTGACAAGGGCTGATAGTGGATTTTTAGCAGAGCCCTGAAGGCTCCAAAACACTGCACTCACAGTGAAAGGGCACATGGTCAGGACTTCTGGGCTTTCCCTTAGGCCAGGAAAGAGCCAGAAGAGAAGGTGTGAGCTGATGCCAATCTCCCTCCTACCCACCCAAGTAGGACCAATAGCTGGTCCTATTCTGCAATCAGTTTAGTGCTTTTGCTTTCTCAGTAGCCTGGGATTTTCCAACTGTCCCATTTTCATAGGCTTTCAGTCTTTGTTGCTTTCAAAAGTTCCTTATTTGTTTGTTTCTTCCTCTTTTGCTTATTTGGGCTGGAATGAGGAACAGCCGTGTACCGCCACTCCCTAGGTGGCTTAGGGTGAACAAGTGACCCCTTTCCTTGCAGAGCCTTCAGGGCAGAGCCTGGCTGAGAGCTAACATCATATCACATAACCTACTGACAAACAAATAAACAAAGGAGGAGTTTTTACTAGTAGCCATGACAAAAGAGCAAACAGAAGCTGCTGGAAGTGAAGAAATCACCAGCAGACTGTTTCTGCAGTCACGCAGCCCAGCTGGCCTTAAACCTGGAAGATTCTAGAAACAGAAGCTAAATTTTACCTGCTCAGCCTAAGGCCATAAAGATGGCCCCCAGCATAGCAGGGAGGAACATAGGGTTTGTGTCTGGACCTTTGCCCTACACCCTTCACCTCAGCAGTGTTATGGGGTGTGTCACTTGGCAGATGATAAGGGCTTTCCTGTGTCACTCTCCTACAAGGACAATTGCCCTTTTGAGGTTGGTATGGGGAATCCTCCAATACTCATGTAGTATTGAATTTTTATTTCCTCTTATGCAGTTCTATTTCACATATTTTTCGCTTCCCAATTACAATTGATGAATACTTTAATCAAGCAAGGACTTAATGAGACCTTGTCCATTCCAGACACTGTCACTTGTAAACTACAGTTGCTTGGGCACGTTTTCCTCAAGTAGGCAGCTTCTGGTGGGATTCAGATGACACCTAGAAATTCACAAGCCATTCAGACTCAAAGGAACGTTGGAAAATCACATCATTAACAGCAGCAATAGGATTAATAATAACAACATTTATTGCATGCTTGCTCTGGTCAAGACTTTTGCTCAATTTTTATGTTTTCTTAAGTTGTTGCAAATTTACAACAGTTGTACATGATCTCCGCTTAAATGAGAAGTGAGCTGAATAGACAGTGGTTAAAAACTTTCCCAAGCCCATTTTTTGTAGCCCATTCTGGCAGAATCATGGTGTTATCTTTCCTCATCCAGCCCCGTTCTCCTTAATAGAAGCAAAGACATTGGGTGACTGTCTAGGGTCGCACAGAGGGTCACTGGCTGTGCTTCTTCCATTGTTAATTGACTGAATAAAGCCCATAAGCCTTGATAGTTAGAGAGAGGAAGGTATATATTTAGAATGGTGAGTGTTATGGTTGCTATTTAGAAGTTGAGGAAAACAGTCTGGCTCCTTCAGAAATCAGACCACCTAGGTAGCACCTTCAAAACTGTTTTCCCCCCTAAGTTTTTACTTATTTGCTTTAGAGAGAGAGAGAGGTAGAGAGGCAGAAAGGGAGAAAGAGAATCCCAAACAGGCTGCGTGCTGTCAGTGTGAAGCCTGATGCAAGGCTCGATCCCACGAATGATGAGACCATGGTCTGAGCGGAAATCAAGTCAGATGCTTAACAGACTGAGCCACCCAGGTGCCCCACCTTCAAAACTGTTGCTGTGTGTGTGTGTGTGTGTGTGTGTGTGTGTAGGGGGACAGATTTGCAAAGCTGATGATGCAGACATCACCAAATGAAAAAAAATTGTGAGAGAAGCAAGGGAAGAAGGGAGGAAGGAAGAAGCAAGAAGGAGCCTAAAAGGCTAGGGCCCCGGGGAGGCCATGTCTTTGCAGGAGGCAGGAGCAGTGAGTTTTGAGAGAAGGTTCAAGGGTAAGAGGCTGGTGAGCAGCAGTGGGTGTGGAAAGGAGCAGGAGAGAAGAGGACAGGAGTTTTAAGGAGAACTCATCAGGGTTGTGAATTAGACCTTCTTCCTTAAAAGTTTCTCAAAAGACACAGCAATACTTGCTATTACTTTACAATTTTTACTAGTGGGTATATGCAGTGTTTCTCTGAGTAGATTGGCAAGTCAGGCCACATGGAGCCCTAATTTTCAGGTGACTTGCACAATATTTTTCCAGCATTTATTGACATGCATTTTGTCCTACAGATGCAAAGATAAACAGGCAAGAGCTTGACGATTAAGAATCTCACAGATAGGTGTCTACCTTCCTATCTGGAATGACTGTTAAACCTTTGCCCTTGGATCTGCACCCAAGAGGAAACAAAACAAAACAAAATCAAGGTCCTTGGCTTGGGAGGTGTGGACTATAACTCACAATGCTGGAAGTGAACTGCTAGGCAACTTAATTCAAACCCTTCATTTGACAAATAAGGAGAAACTGAAGCCCTGAGGGCGAGGTGACTTGCTCAGGGTCGTGGTGCAGGAGGACCCCACAGGGAGTGGAGACACCTAACTGTCTGTCTCTTCTCATAGTGTGCTCACATGCATTACTGGGGATGAGTCCAGGTGTCTCTGCATGCAATTGCATCTCACTTATCCATATGGGGAGTGGACAAGAGCTGTCATGGACTGCAAGAGGGGCTGCATAGAAGCTGGAAGCTGGAGGGCCCTTGCACATGGCCATGGTAAACGTCTGTGATGCAAGTCACAGCACTGGCCTGTGGGGAGTAAGTTTAGGGATTCCCTGTACTTGCATCAATGGGCTAACAAGACAAAGGATGAAATCGTCCAGAATAGGTAAACAAGTAAACAAGCTGATAGACTGCTACAGCAGGGTGAAATTGCCCAGAGTTAAATTAGCAAAAGAAAGGTGCCTTGTTGACTCTAAGGTAGCATGCTCTATCTGTCTCATCCCCTAGGCAAGTTAGAGAAACAGATGAAGTATCTCCTTTCTGTCTTAAACAGCAATTTGTTCAGCTTTAAGTTTTGTTTTGTACTGACCCAAACCCCTAACACCCCATACCTTTGAAACCCCCTTTCTTTTACACAGTAAACAATCAGTTTCATTGTCTCTTTTTGCACATCCATCACATTTGTAAGCCTTCTGATCCTATTAAATACGGAGCAAGGACCCTTACTCTGGGCTCTTATCTCCTCCTAGACATTAGCCTCTCTTATATTTAATTCTGCATCTGCTCTCTTGCTGGACAAGAGAGAACCCAGACTCAAAGTCTATGACACTGGCCCAGGCAAAACCTCCTGGCTGCTCTTAAGTTCCATCTCCCCTTGAATTCTGGTCTTGGTGCCCCTTCCAAGCAGGTCAGAGGACTCTGGTCATTCAGTGTTACCTTTCATTGAGGAGAGAGAGACAGAGGACTAAGAGGCTCTGCCTTTTTCCGGAGAGCATTGACTTCCTGCCTCTCTCTACAGCCTCATCAGTGGGAGGCCCACTCATCAGAGATAAATTCACACTTGGAAAGATCAAAGGTTGTTCAGGATGGCAAGTCATTCCAGTGATCTATCAGCTACTTGGGTTTGTCTTGGTGGGGAAATAAATAATAGTTCTGCTTAAGATGCCACCAAAATGATGCCATGGAGCTGAGAAGGCTGAGCAGCTTAATGTGCCCGAACCTGGTCATCCATCAACGGTGTCAGTGGTCCTGACACTTGATTTACTTGTTCATTTGGCACATGGGAAGGAGACATTCTACTGGGCATAACGCTGGGTGAGCCAGCCTTGTCTGTCAGCCCAGTGGTGAGCCCACTATCTGCCCATGGAGCAGCTCAGTCCCTGGAATGCACTATCAAGACAGGGGAAGAGTGAGGCTGAGGGCAGATTTCCTTGTCTCCAAAGAGTCCTCCATGCTTGGGTCTGTCAATGCCTGGAGGCTGGAGAGGTAACCAGATGCTTCCTCCCTTTCTCTCAGACCTACATGGGCCCCAAGGCTGTTAAGCTGGGTGTTGTCCTGAAGACACTGTGCACTGGGACTAGCCTTCGTGTCTAGACACCCCACTGTGGGCCAGTGTAAATGACTATGTTCCTGGCTTTTCCAACTCCCCTCCCAGAAATGTAGACCATTCTATGGATTTACTGTGTGATCTTGAATAAACCCCAAAACTTCTTTTATCCTCAGTTTCTGCATCTATCAAAAATGACTTCTGCCCAGGGATAACAGATCATGGTTTTTTTTTTTAATTGTTTAATGTTTTATTTATTTTAGAGAGAGAGAGAGCGTGAGCAGCGGAGGGTCAGAGAGAGAGGGAGACACAGAATCTGAAGACAGGCTCCAGGCTCAGCACAGAGCCTGATGCGGGACTTGAACCCATGAACTGCAAGATCATGACCTGAGCCAAGGTGGATGCTTAACCAACTGAGCCTCCCAGGTGCCCCAGATCATGTGTTTTCCAAAGCGTGGTTTGTGCCAACTTCTGCCCCCACTCCCTATCAGAAGTCCTGGGGACATTTATTTAAAATATGTGTTCCTGGATCTCATGCCAAGGAATTCCAATTTAATGGTACTGGGGTTGGCCCAGGTATCTGCATTGTTAACAAATTCCCAGAGTGACATTTTAATGCATTTCACTTCCCTAAATTCATATCGTGGCAAACTGAACCATTCCATTTAGTACAGGATCGTGTCATTTATTGTGTTGATTTTCAATGATTTCAGTCACATAATGCAGCCTGCTTTGACCACCATGCATGCTCCATGAGAGCCAACATTCTAGTCTTTTTCTTTTTCAAAATCGCCCTGCAGTGGAGATTGACTAGGATGGAAGAGGAAGGAACTTTCTAGGGTGACAGAAATATCAGGGGTATAGGTTACATTGATGTAGCCATTTGTCAAAGATCACTGAATTGTAACACAAGGACCCTTGGCATTGAATTTCACCACATCCAAGTTATACCTCAATTCTGTAAATTAAATCAATTAGCATTGACTCAAAATTCTCCTATAGGTCACAGAAAGGCAGCAGGCATGAGTCAGAAATGCTTCCTTTGGGAGGGGATATTGTCAGCAACATTTGAAAATGCTCTGCATCCAGCAATTTTTTTCTAAACTAAACCTACTCTCACCCTGATCACCAATGGTGGCAGTCAGTCATCACAGGGTCAGCACTTGGGGGGGGGGGACTTGTAGGGTTTCTGGAGTGACTCAGGGAAGTGTAAGGACAGGAAAGAGTGTCCTGTCCATCCCCTCCTGGCAACTGGTGCTGAGAGGCCCTAAGGGACATGTCTGATCTGTAGCCAATCCACCCCAGCTTCTGTCTTCTGCCCCGCCCACCACCCTCTCCAGGATAGAGCTGTGAAGGCTGCCTAGCTTCATTCCAGACGCTTCTCAGAGCCTGCTTTCATAAATGAAGATGTGCATTCCTTCCTTCCTTCATTCATTCAGCATTGACCGAGCATCTCTATAGAAGGCACCAGGCTGGGTGCCACATTGCTACAATGAATGATAAACTGTTGTCGGTCCTCAAAGCCCCACAGTCAAGGGGCTCAGCTAAGCTAATGTGCAATTGAGAGCAGGATGGGAACCACAGTCACGAGTCCGTGAGTCTGTGGCCACAGAGGAGGGACTCATGGCTATTGGAAGGGGCTGGTGGTGAGCTAGGAGGGCTTCCTGGGGATGGGAGATGTCATCATTTGATTTGAGGCATGGTGTAAAGGAAGACCTGGGAATGGGCTGGACCATGAGTTGTCTAAAGAGTTTGGACTTTATCCTGAAGCTGCCAAGTCTTGTTGTTGTGTTTCCAATATAGGAGAGACACGCTTTGTATTTTATTTCCCTCCCTTTATTTTTTTTTAATTTTTTAATGTTTATTATTTCTGAGAGAGCATGAGCAGGAGAAGGGCAGAGAAAGAAGGAGACACAGACTCTGAAACAGACTCCAGGCTCTGAGTTGTCAGCACAGAGCTCAAGGCGGGGCTCTAACCCACAGACTGCGAAATCATACATAACTGAGCTGAAGTCATCTGCTTAACCGACTGAGCCACCCAGGTGCCCCCTTTTCCCTCCCCTTTTTAACCTAAGGAAATGCACAGTAATTCCGACTGCTCTGGTCTCCATTCTATAGTGAAAACAGTCAGGTCCTGAGGTCCAGCAGCCAGATGTTGCTGGGTGCCATCTCCTTTGCTACTCCCCTTCCCGTCCTGAGGAGATGCAGGAGCAGGAACACGGACCCCAGGTTCTCCAAACACCAGCTGAATATCTGAATCTTGATCTTCCACAATTATATCTGAGATTCTTAAGCTGCTAGTGACTTCCATGCTGACTTGTTCAATAGCCACTTCTACCCATCACAGTAGCTGGAATGCACAGAACCACATCACCCATCCTGAGGTGTTCTGGCTGGTAACCTGACTATTCCCAAGAGACCTGGGAATAAGAACATTTCCAAGTGCAGAAAGTCAGTGCCATTAGAGCAATGCTGTAGACACAGTTAGCCTGTATTCAGTAACCCGGTCTTTAATGTGGAGGTTGATCTGCTTATGTTAGAGGTAATTGGGACAAGCCTGGGATTTTTCATTTCTAGCACAGAGCAGATTAAAAGTAACAGCTCAGGGGCGCCTGGGTGGCTCAGTCGCTTAAGGGTCCGACTTCACCTCAAGTCATGATCTCATAGTTTATGAGTTTGAGCCCCATGTCAGACTCTGTGCTGACAGCTCAGAGCCTGGAGCCTGCTTCAGATTCTGTGTGTGTCTCTCTCTCTGCCCCTTCCCTGTTCATGCATTGTCTCTCTCTCAAAAATAAATAAACATTCAAAAAAATTTTTTTAGAGTAACAACTCACATTGTGGGCAAGATCCAACTCCGTAGCAAACAGGGAAGATGGATAATTTATTTTTTTGAATGTTTATTTATTTTTGAGAGAGAGAAGCAGAAGAAAGGGGAGACCAAGCCCTAAGCAGGCACTGTGCTGTCAGTACAGAGCCCGATGTGAGTCTCAAACTCATGGAACTCCAAGATCATGACAAGAGCTGAAATCAAGAGTTGGACATTTAACTGACTGAGCCACCCAGGTGCCCCCAAGAGGGAGGATTTAAGAGAAACAACCTCCTGCAGCTAAGAGGGTGAGACAAAAGTCCTCATAACTCCCCTTAGTCCTGGGAGCACTTCTTTCCAGTGGAGCAAACATTTTCATTGTCCCAAGGAAACAATCATTTTAATAGTCATCATGTAAAGGCTACTCAGGTTTGCGGTGCTCTGCTTAATAAAGCTGCGACATAGGCAATATACGTCAGAAAAAAATACCATCAGAATCATTGCAATACCGAAATGTCAGTGATTCAGGGAACACATTGCAGTTGTCTAGCTACGTCATTTACAGGGGCAGCGTCACTGTCCAGTGGTACAAATGAATGAAAGGCTTTTGTGTTTGTAAATTACACCGAGTGAGTATCAGGCGATACAGGGAAATAGCCTTTACAGGTAACCTTAGAAACAGAATTCTAAGTCTTTCCCTTCCCATAGTATCAACTTCCCTCCATGCATAACAAAGACTTTAAAAAGGGCTCCTTTACCTTTTTTATTTTTAAACAGTCACATCGAAGTGAAGGATGCTGCACTTTGGTGCTGACTCAAGGGTCAGCAGGTTCCACTAACCCTGGGAAATTCAAACCTGCAAGACCAAGATGAGGACATTTCTTCCCTCCCCACCCCTTAGAACCACACTGGGAATGGTTGTTGTCTTTGTGCGCAGCAGTGCCTGGTCTTAAACCAAGGGACCAATGACTCTCATCTACATTAGCATCCAGTGAGAGTCTTGCATGCCTATGGTCAATAAAATTTTGGGCGGGTGAGATATTGGGGCAGTGTTTGGTGGAGGTGAGATTCTGACCCCTTTGAGGCTGGATAGAGCTGGGATCCTTGGCCAAAAGCCTCAAAGTTTGAAAAGCATCGTTGGGGTGGAGCTATTAAGAACAAACTTATGAGCTATTATTTAGTTTTTTGATAACCCTTCATGCAAAAATGTCACAAGGTCTAAAATCTTCAGTCATTGTTCTTTGCAATTTATGAAATGCTTTCATATGTACTACCTTGCTTCTTCCCTTCTTCCCAATGTTTCCAAAACTTCTGCTTTCTTTTTACTTAGGCTCCATACTTAAGAAAAGAAGAAAAGGAAAGGAAAGGAAAAGAGAAAAAGGAACAAAATGAAACATGTTGAGAAGGATAGTCCTGGGTTTCTGTTAATTGAGTTAACGAAATGGAAGCCTCTTCAATTGCATAACTTGGGGTTTTTCTGAAGTCCCTTCTGATGAAAAGTTAGCAAAACCAAAAGGGGAAGAAGAAAGCATTATTTTCCTTCTTCACGTTTACTGGTATTCTCCAAACCCCTGCAGGGTTACTCCTGACAAACAGTTTCCGTGGTGAGGTCCACACTCTCGTGCTGGCTCGCTCCACTCAGCATTTTGATGATTTTTTTAGTTTTTTTTAAATGTTTATTTCTTTTTTCTTTTTCTTTTTTAGTGTTTATTTATTTTAAGAGAGAGAGAAAGAAAGAGACAGAGCGTGAGGTGGGAAGGGTCAGAGAGAGAGGGAGATACAGAACTTGAAGCAGGAGGCTCCAGACTCTGAGCTGTCAGCAGAGAGCTCAATGCAGGGCTCAAACCCACAAATTGTGAGATCATGACCTGTATCAAAGTCAGATACTTAACCGATTGACCCATCCATCCAGGTGTTCCAATGTTTATTTATTTTTGAGACAGAGAGACAGAGTGCAAGTGGAGGAGGAGCAGAGGGAGGGAGACACAGAATCCCAAAGAACTCCAGGCTTTGAGCTGTCAGCACAGAGCCTGATACGGGGCTTGAACCCACAAACCGGGAGATCACAATCTGAGCCAAAGTTGGACGCTCAACCAACTGAGACACCCAGGTGCCCCAGATTATTTTTGTGTGGTGACACTCCATGTTCATAGCAGCCCAAGCAGGGAAAAACACAAGGCCAGGAATCAAGAGGAGTATGCTCAGGCCATTTGGCATTTTCATGCTTTGTCTCCCTGGGCTACAGCAGGAGACTAACACACCTCCCCACGTCGCCTCGCTCAAGGCTGCATGTGGCCAGGGAGGAACACATATGGAGCATCTTTTAAAGGATGGACCTTTAAATCCCACAAGATTTCATTATCCAGGGCAGTAACCAATTATGTACACCGGACCAGAAGGAGCTACTCTTTGGGAAATTGTCACGGCTAACTTCTAAACTAGAAAATTTGTGAAGGTCATCCATGTGATTTTGTTTGTTTTTGTTTTTTATTTTTTCATTTTTAGTTTTTGGATATAATGTCAAGTTCCATGCTTCTTATCACTATATCCCAAAGCAGCTCTCTTGAGAAATAGTTGGCATGATTAGAATTATTGGATGGGTCACCTTAGACTTCCACCCCCGGGGCCCTGTCAGCAGCCAGTGTAAGGGGCATATTGTGAAAGCCCACTTACATGTGCTTCTCGCCCGGAATATTTTCTCCTGCAGATTTTCTGATTTTGCAAAAGGGCAGTGAGACAGCCAGCTGCTCCTGGAGGGGACTCCTGGGGACATGGCCGCGATCAGACCCACTGGGTGTGAAGACACTTGCACTGAGCGAACTGTAGCTGCCAACACGTTTTGGGGTTTGGGAGGGTATGGTGCAGAGAGACAGTGGAAGACCGCGTGGGGTTTGTGGTATGAATTCACCCCTCCTGGCGTTGGTGACCTTAAGGGTCCGCAGGTTGGAGTGGATACCTCCTTTGCCTTCATCCGTCTGTCTTTCACCTGCTTACCCAGCCCGCTGGCATTTCCACCGCCTTCCCACGGTCGCCTGAAGCTGGGGATGTGTTTGGCTGTCGGCGGATTGTGAGTAATTATTAACTCTGCGGGGTAAGTTATTGTTTTATGCTCAGAAGATCGTAGGGGGCTTTGAGATGCCGCAGCTAGATAAGACCTTCGGAGGCCATTCTCCTGGGGGGCTGCCGGGGACCCGAGGGCGGTGCGGTGGCCCCACACGGGGACCGACCCAGTTTCCAGAGGAGGAAGGGCTTTGCACCAAAGTGTAGGGAGAGCACTGTGTCCGTCAGCCTGGCTTTCTGATCTCATGCCAGGAGCCTCAAGGAGCTAAAATCCTTCGGAGATGAGGTTTGGGTTTCACATGGGGCTGTCCCGTCTGGTGAAGGTAGGCAGCCTGTCCATGCACGTATGTTTTGAACCCTTCCTCTGCGCCGTCGGAGGGCCGTCTGTAAACCGCCGGCCACCTGCTTGCTGCGGAGAGCTGGGAGGAGAATGATTCTAGAATTGAGCCCACAGTCCATTGACGGAGGCCATATATTGAGAGTTCTCTTGGGGCAGATGCCTTGTGGGTTGTGGGAGGCAGGGAGAGGCGTTAGGGGACCAGAGAGAGAGAGAGAGAGAGAGAAAGAGAGATGTGGACAAGAGCTGCTCCCGATAGCTGGGTGCTTGCTTAAAATTCTCTCTCTTTCTCTCTCTGCTTCTCTCTCCCCCCATCATGCTCTCTTTCTCTAAAATAAAAATAAATGAAATAAAATACCTTATTTGGCAAAGAGAAATCTATTGAAAGGATTTAAGCAAGGATACACATGGTTATATTCTCATTTTATAACTCTCACCCTTGGGCTGTGTGGAGAGTGGATAGAGTCTAGAAACAGTTCTGCAGAGGAGAGACATAGAGGGCCCAGACAAAGGCTTAGGAAGTCATGATGTTTGCAAAGACAAGAGAAGGGATATGAGAGATACCCTGGTGACTCCAAGCCTGGTCTTGGATAGGCTGCCTCAGCACCCCCTGGGGGGCCTGGGAGAAATGCAGAGTCTCAGGCTCCACCCTGGAGCTATGGAAGCAGAACATGCATTGTGACAAGATCCCCAAGTGATCCCCAACCTCCCTTGAAATGTCAGAAGCACTGTCTGCCTGGCAACGGTGACTGAGGAAAGACTATATGATGACTTTGACCTGACGTTCAGGTATCCCAAAATAGGGGACCTTTTGGAAGAGTGCCTCACCTCAGCAGCTCAGGTTCAACAAGGGCTTTCTGGTGCCAAGACATCGATGTCACTGAGCTGGCAAGTAATGCTGCTGTTTAAAGACCTATTTGCACTCTTACTGTATTCTCCTTTTCTCTACGGGTACAGATTTCTTCAAGCATCTAGAACTCTCTCCTGATTTGAGATGTCCTATTGAATTGGTTCCTAGTAAATCTTTTATGTCCAGACTATTCTTGACTTTCTTTTATTCTCTCCCTACATTTTCTTGTCTAATTAAAAAAAATTTTTTTAAATGTTTATCTATTTTTGAGAGAGAGAGAGAGAGAGAGAGAGAGAGAGAGAGAGAGAGACAGAGTACAATGGGGTTGGGGCAGAGAGAAAGGGAGACAGAATAAGAAGCAGACTCCATCCAGGCTCTGAACTGTCAGCACAGAGCCCAACGTGGGGCTGGGACTCACAAACTGTGAGATCATGACCTGAGCTGAAGCTGGATGCTTAACCAACTGAGCCACCCAGGCCCCCATCTTGTCTAGTGTTTTATGCTCTCTGGGATTGCTAATTTAAGCTAAAATCTGATGGCAAGGTATTGTGGTTCTTCCAAGAAATATTTCAGTATCAACAGAGTCTTAATTCACAGTCATTAGGGATAAGACTATTTCAAGCATGTAGTTAATGAGGTAGTATTTGGAGGCACGGGGTGGGGGTGGGGCTTAGCAGAGAGCTAAGCTTGAAAATCTGCTAAGCTAAACAGCATGGTCTCCCAATGTTCCTTCCACATCCCTTGTGCTCCTGAAATTCTTGATCTCAAAGGACTGTGTTCATTCCTATGTGGAATGTGATTCCCCAGCTCTCCTGATGCCCCCCGGGGTGGGGTAGGTGCCCCCCACCTGTGTGGTCTCCAGCATACCTCTGTCAGGGCCAGGGCATGCAATCAACTATACATTCTGTTGGTTTATATGTCCCTCCCACCCTTGATCTGGGTCTTTTCATCTTTACACCCTCAAAGCATAGCAGAGTGCCTAGCTCATACCGGAGGCACAATAAATATTTGTTAAATGAGTCAATGAAAGCATGTGTGACTGTGAATGAGGCTGGTTTGGGGTGTAGGATGGGTTTGGGGAGTCAGAACAGCAGGACATTTAGCAGTTTGGGATTACTTCTTGGGACACCTGGGTGATTCAGTCCGTTAAGTGTCTGACTCTTGATATTGGTTCAGGTCATGATCTCACAGTTCGTGGGTTTGAGCCCCGCATTGGGCTCCATGCTGGCAGAACAGAGCCTGCTTGGGCTTCTCTCTCTTTCCCTCTCTCTCTGCTCTTCCCTCGATTGCTCTTTTTCTTTCTAAAATAAAAAAAAACTTTAGGAAGAATAAAAAAGAACTCATGAACTTCTTAACTTATGCTGTGGTCAGGAGCTACCCTGAATTCTCACCTGGGTTTCTGAGTATCTCTGGTGAACAATAATCTAGAACATTCCTTCCCACCTTAACTTTATGGGCAAGCATAGAAACTCGCTCCTCAGTTATTTTCCCAAAGGAACTTTGCATACCACAGATCGTAAAGTGGGTTTGGTCACTTATTTTTACTTTTATGGGTGTTTTATTCTTCGTTACAGAGGTATTTTTAGTATGCTTTTACTTGTTGGTCACTAAGGCCCTAAGGAACAATAGACTCTCATAAATTGACTCTGGCCAACCCTGGTTATGGGGGAATTCCTGGCCTTTAGAAAGGATGCACTCGTACCCAATCTAGCCATCCCAAACAAATTCCATGACAATACAAGGAATGTCAAGAATATGAAAGCAAGAAAATACTTCTCTTCCAGCTTCAAGCTAGGGGAATGCATTCCTCCCTGCTTTAGCTTAATAATCTCTCTACAGAAAGAGGAAGCAAAGACAGATCCTTGGGAACAACGAACAAGAGATTATGTGTGTACATGAATGGACACGTGCATTTGGTTGTCGCTATGGTCATCAATGATCCTCTGTTGTTGCAAGCAGAGACTACAGTGTTATCCTGATTGACAAGCAGCCCCCAAAATTAATCTTTTTAATTCTTCTCTGCTAACAATTCTCGGAACGTAGCCTACTGATCAGTGTTTCCTAGCCCTCCATTCTTCATTCCAACATCTCTGAAATGTAATTCTCAGGCTGCATGCCCCGAACCCCGCCCCCGGTCGCCATCTCTTCTTTATTTCATTTTCCCAAAGCTCCATTCAATGTTACACAGTAGTACATGGCTGCACATTGGTCTTTTCTGATCACTATCGCATGGATATTATGTAAGAACAGCGAAAGTGTCTCTGACAATGAACCCCAAACTTATTTTCAGCCCTTTCCTGTGCCATGGAAACATTCTTTGGCTTACTCTAAATCACAAATGAGCCACCCATTTGGATCAAGATCATGTTTCTTGCTCTCCAGCAGACAGACTGTGGCTGGCTCCTCTTCCAATGCTGATGAGAGGTGCCTTAATTTCATGCCCTGATCATCAGAGTTAGATAGCGTGCACACAGTCAAGGCAGACAATCTGAAGATGAAGGGCGAGGTGGGGGGAGGGCGTCTGGAAATGATGCTCACTGAGAAGAGAGAAGCACCAAGGACTTTCTTTGCCTCTTTTCAGCATTTTTTAGAGCCAATCCTAACTTTCTTTATACTAATTTTAATTCAAGAAGCTTCACTGGATTTCATCTTGTAACTGCCATAGCTTTGACAACCCCCACGATAATATTGTTTCAACTAACAGAATTTTTGATGAGGTAGAAAATTGAGTTTTTCTTTTGCATGCTTTTTTATGCAAGGCAAAGTATCCTTGAAGTGATCAATGGGTTTTTTTTTTTGCATTTGTATGTTGCATTTCTTGGGTTCAAATGCAAGATTCATAATCCATTGTGAATGTAGGTTACTACTGACTTTTAACCAATGAAGCTGATCAAACTAGCTTTCGATACAAAGGCGGGTGCCTGGCTTTGGCATGATCATGGGAAAGTAACAACTTTTCATTATGTGAACCATTTATATGTTCTATGAAATAGCCAAAAAAGGAAAAGAAAAAAAGAGGGCAAGAAAAAGAAAGGAAGAAAAAAAATGAAATGCCATGTCTAAACTAAAAATGCATTACTCAGGGGGCACCTGGGTGGCTCAGTTGGTTGAGCATCTGACTCTTGATTTCAGCTCAAGTCACGATCTCGCAGTTTGTGGGACTGAGCTCCAAATCAGCCTCTACACTGATGGTGTGGAACCTTCTTGGGGTTCTGTCTCTCCCTCTCTCTCTCTGCCCCTGCCCTGCTCATGTGCACATGCTTTCTCTATCTCTCTCTCACTCACTCAAAATAAATAAACATTAAAATTTTTTTAAAAAGCATTACTCAGATCTTAGTGACAGACAACACAAGGCTTTTCTTTTTTAACATCTGCAGAATGGGCACAAATATAACTAAAGGGCAAACTGCATTTGAAGTCCCATCTTGGGGTGCCTCAGCGGTTAAGTATCCAGCTTCAGCTCAGGTCATGATCTCACGGTTCATGGGTTTGAGTTTCGTGTCGGGCTCTGCTGACAGCTCAGAGCCTGGAGCCTGCTTCTGATTCTGTGTCTCCCTCACTCTCTGGCCCTCCCCTGCTCATGCTGTCTCTCCCTCGGTCTCAAAAATAAATAAAACAGAAGCGCCTGGGTGGCTCAGTCGGTTAAGCGTCTGGCTTCTGGCTTTGGCTCAGGTCATGAGCTCACGGATTGTGGGTTCGAGCCCCGCGTCTGGTTCTGTGCTAACAGCTAGCTCAGAGCCTGGAGCCTGCTTCACATTCTGTATCTCCCTCTCGCTCTGTCCCTCCCTTCTCATGTTGTCTCTCTCTGTCTTTCAAAAATAAATTAAAAAAACATTAAAAAAATTAAAAAAAAAATAAAACATTAAAAAAATTCAGTCCCATATTGCAGAGAATATTATTTCGTACTCTAATTCAGTTATTTCTTTTCTTCTCTCTCTTTTTTTTCTTTTTTTAAAATGTTTTTTATTTACTTTTGAGAGACAGAGACGGAGCGTGAGCAGGGGAGGGTCAGAGAGAGAGAGAGAGACACAGAATCTGAAGACAGGCTCCAGGCTCTGAGCTGTCAGCACAGAGCCCGATGTGGGGCTCGAACCCACAAACTGTGAGATCATGACCTGAGCCAAAGCCAGACGCTTAACCGAGTGAGCCACCCAGGCACCCCTCTCTCTCTTTTAATTTATATGTGTGCATTTCATTTTTCCTCACTGAAAGATGGCAAATCTTATAGTTTGGTGACGTAAATGACTTGAACAATTCACTGGACAGGTTCCTGGCAGAAAAGGCTACTGGCTCCTTTATTTCCTTTCTTGCTGCCACAAGAATACGATGTGCCGTCAGGAGCCTGGGGTGGCCTGATCGGACTATAGTATTTTCATAGCCACAATCAGCTGCTTAGGGGCCTTAGAGGTAGAGCATAGTCTCTCACTCTCTCTACGAAGGCTCCGGCCAGATCTCATTCTTGCCCCTTCAGTTCCGCTGTGCTGCCTCTGGTAATACCAAGTATTTTATAATTCAGGGAAAAGAAAACATCAACTATTCCCCTGGACAATTACAGAATAGCTGTTCATGGCCTGCCAGGATCTTACAGATTCCAGCCTGCGATCGGTTCCTACCCTGAAGAATGTGTTCTGATTGTGTCTACCACACTGGCATGTCTACAACTAAGATATAAACACAGTTGTTAATCATCTGGCACCTTTTTAAAAAAATTGTTATGTTTATTTTTATTTGAGAGAGAGAGAGAGAGAGAGACAGCATGAGCAAGGGAGGGGCAGAGAGAGAGAGGGAGACACAGAATCTGAAGACAGGCTCCAGGCTCTGAGCTGTCAGCACAGAGCCTCACGCGGGGCTCAAACCTACAAACCGCGAGATCATGACCTGAGCTGAAGCGGGACGCTCAACCGGCTGAGCCACCCAGGCGCCCCCTGGCACCTTTCAAAAAGACACAGTCATCCTGCCATCTAGCTTTTGATGTTGTTAAGATCTGCCATGCAACTGTGAGATGTTCTAGTGCTTTCCTTGATTGGCTCTAATCAGGGATGCTCAAATGTTTGCAGATGAGGGCTCAGCCAAACCGTTGAGCTGCAAAGGCTCCTCTGGCCTGGCCCCGCCAGTTTCTCCAGGTTCACCTTAATTGTCTCTTTCGTATTTCTTATGGAGGGCACATATGTATAAATACATTAAATGTATCTAGAAGATATGGGTAAAAAAAAAAAAAGTCTCAACTTTAGGTTGTTGTGAGCCTTACTGATTCAAGATATCCCAGGCCAGGGAATGGAAATGAATTATCCACCTTTTTCATTCTCTTTTCTTTCTCAGGTTCTGAATATGAGTTTGGTGTTGCCCAAATACCAGACATGAAACATGCCCAACACCAAGCAGAACAGCGAGTTAAAACCACAAGTTTCTCCACCCAGGTGATCACCCAGATCCAGATTTCCCATTCTGTGACTGCGCGTGATTTTGGATGCCTGGCTTTCCTTACCTGGGGAAGTGTCAGGACATCTCTTGCTCACGATCCCCACTGCTCAGCACCCACAACCTGGTTCACAGGGACTGTGGAAGCAGCTCCTGATGAGTGTACCCATGTTCAGCCTTTCTCTCTGCCCTTACTGTGCTGCCAGAACAAGCTTCCACAAATGCTCTTGGCAGTGTATCCGGAGACACAATAAAAAAGTTCAGCCACTTACCTTAGATTGCTGACAACTGACTTTCTTTTTACTTCTCTTTCCTCTTTTATTTCTCCTCAACACAGCCCATTTCCAACTCAGATGACATGCTCGTTTTTCTTCCTCACAAGAACGGCTAGATGTTTGCCCTTAAGACTTTGTTCAAATCCTTCCACTACTCTGGAATTCTCTCTTCCCTACTCCCCATATGCCTCTCAGGACCTGAGCTCCTCATCCAGGAGACCACTGTCTTCACTTAGGGGGCCATTCTGATGACCTCTTCACTCCACTCCCTCTGCCCCCTGGAAGGTTTTAATCTGTTGAAGTTTGAGTCAATATCAAATCATTTTGACGTGATAATATTTGCCTTATAATTACTCACAAAATGTACCTCGTCCAAACTCTCCCCAACCTACATGGTAGAAAACTTTTGGAAGTCAGAAGCCTGTCTCCTGTTGTTCTTTATGCCCCTCCCCCCAACAGTTGTGTATCTATCTAACATTCATTCAACAAATGTTCATAAGCAGATAAGGGTGGCAGACACAGGAGTGAGGAAGATAAACCCAGCTCTTGGCCTTAAGAGCCAGTGTGGAGTGTGCTCATAGGGCTAATATCCTGGGACATAAAAGGAAAATTAGGCATATATTTTCCAAAGGAATAAGAAAGCGGCAAGAGAAATGGGAGAATCACATCTGCTTATTAATTTTATGACACAACAACACAATTAGAAAATAACATGGCAGACTGTGAACACAACCATCTACCAGATTCCTCAGGCCTTCTATATCCTCTCAAAACAGTAGGACCAGTCTTCTGGAGGCTTGGAAGTATGCTACATATTGATCTGGGTAATGGCTACACAAGTGTATACATATATAAAAATTCATCAAGCTATACATATGTTATAACTCAATAAAAAAAGATTGTGTGTGTGGCGCATGTGTACTTAAAGGAAAAAATAATAAGAAAGTAAAGCAAGTAAAAACTTGGCAGTGGGCATATCCTCTTATTCCCATAAAAATCCCCCCAAATCAGTCCTGCCTAGATCCCTAGGACCCAGGATGGAGATATTTTTGTGGACATAAATTGCACTGACATTTGAATGGATTCTTGCTGTATTCCATGCAAGCCTTGGAAGGAGTAAGTGATTCTTAGATGCTGGAAGACTGGTAATGAGTCTGAAAATCAGTGCAGTGTTTCTGAACTTTGGTACCATGTTAGGACCAGTGGGGCATTCTTAAAGAAACACCAGTGCACACACACCCCACCCTCTGAGATTCTGATTCAGTTGGTCTTGGATGGGATCCTAACCCACTATTTTTTAAAAAGGTACCCCTCGAATTTTTAATGTGCAGCAAGAATTCATAATCCCTAGTGAATCCCATGCCCCCTTTACAGAATTAAGGAATTGGGATTTCACAAAGTTTAAGTGATTTGCCTCAGGCAGTGCTTCTGGGTACACCTCTCAACTACTGGGAAGAGAAGTATGCAGTGTACCCGTGCCTGGGAAAAACCCACTAGCTCAAGGCTACAAAGGACAAAGTGATCAGAGCCAGGAATCAAATTCAAGTGTTTTGATTCCTAAACTCTAATTTATTCTACTCTTTTCCCCCACATGGAGACATCATTATTGGCAAGAGCTTTTGAAATAAAAATTTTAGCTATTGCCTTAATTTAAAATTTTGAACTTATTAAAGAGACCCCACTGGCTGGAAAGATTAGAAGGAATCTAGGAGGCTGGAATTTACTCTTTAAGAATTCTTCTTGATGTGAATAAACAATGTCAGTGTCTCTCCCAAGTCTACTTCTCATTTCCCTCCTCAGCAGCCTATCCCTAGCTCCCACTGGTAAAATTTTTTGGTTGGGTTAATACATTTCACATAACAGACATTGTGGTATCACTCTGGCACACTTCCGTATTAAAATATAATGCAAGAAACCAGAAAAATGAGGGGGAAATTAGTCAGAAAAAGACCAGTGAAGAAACTGATGGATATTGAATATCTATTTGAGAAAGAATATTAATGAGATCTTTGCAAGCTAGCTTAAAACTTTCAGCAATTTAGTTGGGCAAAACTGCCCAACTAAAATGACTTCAAGACTCTATAATGGTAAGTTGAAATCTACAAGAAGCTATTTAAGACACTGAATAAAATGTCTGTTTTTAACAACCCACAGAAGATTCATCAGTGAGATCACCATTTAGAAGTAAATGTAAAGGACTTCTCAGAAATCCATCATTCAGATGAGTTGAAAGTAGTTCATCTTCCAATTTTTTTTAGTGCTTGACTTTGAGGTAATCAGGCAGTTTCTGCATTCATATGTGATAACTGATTTTTTCTCTATTTTATGGCTTCCGTCTGGATATTCATGTACATTTCAGAGTGATGGTCATTATGTTTTTAACAAGAGTACATGGTATATTCAAACACAAAAGAAAGATACATCTATTAGGCTTCGTGTTAATGTGGTTGGATATATACATGTAGATGAGAAATTGGTTAAGATCAAATCTAACTTTTTTATTTTAGGGTTAGAAAATGTAGGAAGTAAATTATAGTGGAGCTCATGTTGAATAACCCTGAATACAGCTATGGTCTGATGTGGAAAAGGATATCATGGGGAAGTTTTCTTTAGGGGCTTTCATCTTTCCTTCCCTTTTTAATTCTTTTTAAAAATTTATTTCCAGTTTAGTTAACATACAGTGTTATATTAGTTTCAGGTATACAACATAGTGACTCAACAACTCTGTACATTACTCAGTGTTCCTCATGATAAGTGTGCTCTTAATCTTAAATGTAACCCATTTTCCCACCTACCTCCCCTCTGGTAACCATCAGTTTGTCCTCTATAGTTAAGTCTGTTTCTTGGTTTGTCTTTTTCCCCCTTTGTCTTATTTCTTAAATTACACATATGGATGAAATCATATGGTATTTATCTTTCTCTGATTGACTTGTTTTGTTTAGCATAATACACTCTAGCTCCATCCACATCATCACAAATGGCAAAATCTCATTCCTTTTTTATGGCTGAGTAATATTCCATTGTGTGTGTGTGTGTGTGTGTGTGTGTGTGTGTGTGTGTGTACACCACATCTTCTTTATCCATTTATCTATCGATGACACTTGGGCTGCTTCCATAATTTGGCTATTATAAATAATGCTGTGATAAACATAAGGGTGGATTATCCTTTTAAATTAGTGTTTTCATATTCTTCAGGGAAACACCCAGTAGTGAAATTACTGGGTCATATGATAGTTCTATTTTTAACTTTCTAATGAACTCCATACTGTCTTGCACAGCAGTTATACTAGTTTGCATTCTCACCAACAGTGCATGAAGGTTCCTTTTTCTCCACATCCTTTCTACCACCTGCTGTCATTGTTCCTTTCTGACTTAGAGGGAGAGTTGCTTCATCCTCCTTTCCCAAACTTGACTCCTTGTTTTTTATTCTCCCTCCTCTATTTTACCTCTTGTAGGAACTTGCTACTTCAGTCTTCACCTTTTCTATTCTTCTCCATTTCTACCTCCATAGAGGCTTTATTCTTGGCTGACAACATAAACAGTCTACTTTCCTTTGAAGAAAAAGAAAATAAACATAAACACAGACCACACCATACCAATAAGCTGATGGCTGGCCATGCTGACCCTTTAAGCTCTCATTTATTTCATCTTTTTTATTTGTTCCCAAATCTCCAAAGCATGTTGTCCAAACTCTTTGAGTTCTTTGCATCAGTCACTATCAATGACCACTCTCTTCTTGAAATTCTCTTTCTTCCTGGTCTCGAGATCACCTCACTCTTCTGATTCTTATCTTTTCCTTGTCTACTTCTTTTATATTTTCTTTATCTGTGTTCCACATTTACCTTCACTTTTGTCTTTTTCCAACTTTCCATCCTAGATTTCATGTACTATCATATCAAGACCATCTCCAGCTCCAACTGCCCTTCCTAAGGCCTGAGCTCACTTTTGCAAAGCACAATTGACAAACTTCTGCCTAATGCTCATTTTCTTAAAATTCTTTCTTAAAATTCTTATTTCACAGATGGTACTGTTTTTCCCATGTGCCCAGCCTCAAAACATTTGAGTTGTTTCTCACCTTACTCTTGCTTGATTTCCGGGACCAATTAATGGCTTATTGATTACTCATTTTTAAAAATATGACTCTCATTTTCCTTCCATTGTGTGGCCAGTTTCAGCCCCTTATTACATCATGTCAGGACTATTGTATTAATCTCCTTCCTGATCCTACTGTCGCCAGGCTCTTACCCATTAGTATCTTTTTAGAAAAAATTTTTATGTTTATTTATTATTGATACAGAGAGAAACAGAGCATGAGTGGGGAAGGGGAAGAGAGAAAGGGAGACACAGAATCTGAAGCAGGCTCCAGGCTCTGAGCTGTCAGTACAGAGCCTGACATGGAGCTCAAACTCATAAACCAGGAGATCATGACCTGAGCCAAAGTTGGTCACTCAACCTACAGAGCCACCCAGGTGCCCCTGTTAGTAACTTTTAAGCAACACAGCTGAGTTTCTCTTGCACATTGTCATTTGTATAACATTTCTTCAACAGGATTGCAGGCACAGGAAAGCCTTTAACCAAGTGCACACATTTTAGATACTCAAAAATGTTTCTTCATCCACTTATTCATTCACCCAACCAATATTATAAAGTTACCAACTGTTTAACAAGCTCTGCTAGGTGTTAGAGTATATGTGTGAATAAAATTTAGTTTGTGACCATAAAAGTTTTATGGACTCCTTGTTGGATGAATGAATATAAGGATGAAAGCAAAAGCAAAAAGTGTCTTGGGGAATAAGATATTAGAACAGTGTTGAGAAGGCATGAGGTTATGAGTTAGGCAGATGCTCACTCAAATTTAAAAATCACTTCTTAGCAGCTATGTGACAAGAGTCAAGGATTCAGAGTAACACAAGCATCTGGTCAAAGATGCTTCTGTTAGTTGGGGTTCTAAGAGAATCATAAGGCAAAACGAGACTAGACATGACAGATTTATAGAAGAAAACATGTGTGAAGTGGGGAGAAGGAGTGTGTAGGGAGAATCCTTGGACCGTGATGTAGGTCTGATTCCTGGGAAGCTAAAAGAGAAGGAAAGGAGGATTTAATGGGGAGAATCTGAGATTCCAGTGCAGTTCCAGGAAAGTTTTGGGCAATTAGATGGGAGTCTTTGAGCCAAAGTCACCCATTGGAGGAAACCTGTATCTCACAGGAACGGCACCTGTGCTTAACCATTGGGTAAGAGCAATTTACCTGAAGTGTGGCTTCCAAGAATGTGGTCAGGGATCCAGAGAATAGCAGCTGAGGTTATCATTCAATTAGAGTCTCCCCAGCAGGACATCCAAGCAGCATATGACTACAACAATGCTTTTGACTGTTAAAATAAAAAAAGAAAACTCAACTAACATTTGCTCTAACTCAAGAGTTGAGAAGCTTTTTCAATAAAAGAGCAGATACTAAATCGTACAAGTTTGTGGGCCATACGACTCTGTTGTAATATTAAGAAATGCTGTAGACATTGTGCTAATATGTAGGTATGACTATGTTCCAATAAAACTTTATTTACAAAAACAGGCAGGAGGCCAAAGTTAGCCTGTGGAGCATAGTTTACCGATACCTAGTTTACATGGGGAAGGTGATATTTCCTTCCCTGATGAGATGTCTGGAGATAAGATTACAGGTGATGCTTCAGTGACTCAACATGACATAAGACTTTTCCCTTTCTTTCTCTCTTATTCTCAGCATTTAAAAAAATAACAATGACTTCCCTGATGCCTACCCTTTATATAAAGGAGAAAATTATTTCTTCCAAATCACCTAGCATCTGTGAGACAATTAATCACATATTTATTGAGCAGTTATTTCAGATAATTTATTATTCTAGGTGCTCCCACAATTAACACAAAAGAATGTAGCTTTGTCCAAATGAAGTTCCCATTCTATTCGGGGGGTGGGAAAAGGGACAGATGGTAAATAAGATAAATAAGTAAAATATGTAGTACTAGATGGTAGTAGATGTTGTAGACAAAATAAAGTCAGGAAAAGGGGAAGAATATTCATGTGGTGTCAGTGGGGAGGAATTGCATTTTAAGTGGGGTAGGTCAGAAAAGGTGTCGTTGAGTAGGTGATTTTTGAATAAACATAAGATGGTTGTTAAAGCAGTAAACTATAACAAAAAATATGGAAAAATTTTTCCAGAGGGGTTATCTGTCAGGTGCAAAGTTCATTTCCTTTTTTTTAAAGTTTATTTACTTATTTTGAGAGAAAGAGCACACACAAGGGACAGAGAGAGGGGAAGTGAGAGAATCCCAAGGAGGCTCTGCACTATCATCTCAGAGCCCAAGGCAGGGCTCTAACTCATGAACCTTGAGATCATGACCTGAACTGAAAACCAAGAGTTGAGGTTAACCAACGGAGCCACCTAGGCACCCCCCAAGTGCAAAGTTCCAATGCAAGATCAGTGTGGCTGGAGCAGAGCGAGCCAGGGGGAAAAGGTGAGATACAAGATAAAGGGAGTAAGGAGACCAGGTCATGTAGAGTTTTCTGAGCTTTTGTGATGACTTTGCTTCTACTCCGTGTGAGACATGAAGCCATGGGGCTATTGTGAGCAGAGGAAGGACATGATTTACATCTTAATGGACTCACTCTGGGTGCAGTGTTGCGACTACATGAAGGAGGGGGCAAGATGGAGGCATGGAGATCCATTGCTGGTGACTTGGAGCAGGACGGCAGCAGCAGAGGTAAGGAGAAGCACAGAGTTACAGAATCTGAAGATTGATTGGAGATAGTTGGAGCATGAGAGGAAGAGGAGACAGTGATGACTAAGTTTGCAGGCTTGTGTACTGGGGACAATAGAGCTGGCATTTACTTAAATGGTAAAGACTGGCAGAGGGAGGTTACACCAGGAGGACCAAAAGGACAAATTGGGCCTGATAGATTGAGAGTTTTATTGGCTCCCTGGTCAAGGATGTAGTGTAGGCAGTTGGAAACATAAGTCTGCATTTAGACTCAGAGTCCACGCTGTAGAAGTAAATTTGGGAATCTTCCACATACATTTACACCACATTAACTGGAACTTTATCATATAGGCAGGCCACCCCTAGCTGCAGAGAAGGTAGATAAGCATATGTTTACCTTTTCTGTCTTCCACAGAGAAAGGCAGCAAGAGTGAAAAGGGTTGGTACTGTATGTGGGTCATTCAACTATCAATGTTTGTATTTCATGTCTCTGAGTTCTTCAGGTACCAAATAGAGATAATGAAATCTACTGGACACGATTATGGTGAAAATTAACCTAATGCAAGCTATAGAAAGCTCTGGCCATACATTAATATGTTCTTTAAATATACAAATTCCCCTTCATTCTCTTCCAGTGACCTGAGATGTCATGGTAAATTGTTAACTCCATCTAAAATACTTATTTTTGGACTTCCTCATTTAATAAAACAGTGACATTGCTATTTTTACAGTCATTGCTATGGCAGAAGAAAGGAACTGGTTTTTTCCCCTCTGACAGCCACATACTTTCCAGCAATGGATTCATTAAGCTGGGTTCTCTTCCTCTCACTCTCTCTCCCTTCTCATTTCTCAGGGCGCGGGATTTGTTTTCACTTTTCACTTTTACATTTCAGTTTCTGCACAGAGTAATGTAGTGATGGCCAATGAACTTAAAAATTCTTAGGGAGAATTCACCATCACAAGACAGGCACCACTCTTCCCCAGTCTGAGACTTCACTGTAGTGTGTCTGGGAAGAACATTCATGAAGCACAAAGAAGTCCAAGGCAAAACAAAGGGTGTCTACTTAAAGGCCGAGAGGAGGCATGTGTTTGGGCCACTTTGCAGAACAAAGTCACAGCGAACCCAAGGGCTGTCGGAAGAAAAATAACTCGAGAAATGATCCTCCATGCCCACATCTGGCAGAAAACTATGTAGTAGCATTCCTAAGCCCTTTCTGAGCCTAATCAGTCCATTTTATATTTGCTTTACACCCCTTTCTTTCTCCCAGTGCGAGGATAAGGCAAAATGTTTGTGTGTGTTTATACTTATAGAGGGTGGCCATAAAGTCTTGGCTTAGGTAATATTACTTTATCAGTTATTGTGGTGTGATAACAATAAATCTTTTACAAGGTGTTTGTCTGCTTTTCTAGACTTTGTGGCTACCGTGTGTTTGCATGTATTAGTTAGCTGCAGCTGCCGTAACAAAATACCACAGAGTGGGTGGCTTACAGGACAGAAATTTATTTCTTAACAATTCTTGGAGGCTAGAAGGCTGAGACCAAGGTGTCAGCGGGGTTAGTTTCTTCCGAGAACTCTCCCTTTGGCTTACAGACGGCAGCCTTCTCCCTGGGTTCTTATAGGGTCCTTTCTCTGTGCCTTGTCTGTATCCTAATTTCCTCCTGTAAGAACACCAGTCATATTGTATTAGGACCCATCATTATGCATTCCTTTCAACTTAGTGATCTCTTAAAGATCCCCTCCCCAAACACAGGCACATTCTGAGGTACAGGACTTCCATATATAAATCTTAGAGTAGCACAGCTCAGCCCATAACAGCATGTGTTTATATATAAATATAAAATATTACATATAAAAATACATACATATTACATATTCTGTGTCCTGTAATGTCTTATATTTATACTCCTTGTGCCTATCTATGCATATACCTGCACGCTTGCATCACACACACAGGATTCTGACATATTGGCCCATTTGTGCTTGAAACTTCCTCCTGTCTGTAGAAATACCAGTCCCCTGGCTGCCTGGGGCCACTTCTTCTGTAACTATAGATGTCTGCCAGGGACTTGTTCAGATTAGTTAATCTTTGTAAGATGTTCTGAAGGACAAGCTACCTTAACCTTCTAACCTCACCATGCCTGTTAAGAAGGGAAGGAGTTGCTTTGCTCCTGGGGCAACTTCACCTGCGGAATCTAGGAGCAGAATATCAAAGCAAAAAGGCCTCCTGGATGGGGAATGGAGGGAATGCGTGGGGGCTGAGGGGTGGGCTCAGTGCTTTGGTTTCCCTAAAATACCTGTAGCAGCAGGCAGGAAAAGTGACCACAGCAGGGCAGGCTTCTGTTTAGGCTGAAGAAGCAGGGAGCCAGCCCAACACCAGGAAAAGACCCATGCTTCTGCGTTAAAGATAAACTGAAAAGGTATTTTGAGAGCTAGTTGTTGGTCCAGTGGGAACAATAGATAAGTTTAAAGGCCTGGGGATTAGGCCAATTTCATCTCTGAGTAATTTTTTTTAGGAAACTGTAAATGACATAACGATTGGCAACAATTATTCACTGGGAAGGAGATTTTTCAAGAATCTTGACTTTTCCCTTGGTCCACGGTCAAAATGGGAAGAAGAAGCTTAGCTTTCACTGTAGCTCATGCCTTCCCTTATTTGGGGGGACTTCTCTAGATTTTCTTTTCATTTGTGTGTAGGCTTTGCTACTCAAGGTAGTTAAGTCTGGATGAGCAAAGTCAACACCTCTTGGGAGCTTGTGAGAAACGCAGTTTCCGGTCCTCTCTAACCAGACCTACTGAATCAAACTCTGCATTTTAAAAGATGCCCCGGTTGATCTCTATTCATATTCAAGTTCGAGAAGCAGTGGTCTTAGGGCCTCACATCCAATTTCTAACCTTTTCTGGAAGGTAGAGGCCAAATACAAAAGTATCATACTCTATTAGGAATTGTTTACTATAGTAGTATAGTAGGAAATAAACCAGAGGTGTGCTTTGATGATCAACAGGTCTAGCTTCATCCTACTTTTTTGTCTATACACTGGTAGTGTTATTATTTGCCTAATTACACTATTTTAAAATTTTATTTCATTATTATTTCGAACAAGAGAGAAAGAGAACGAGAAAGGGCAGGGAGAGAGAGAGAGAGAGAGAGAGAGAGAGAGAGAGAGAGAGGGAGAATTTAAGCAGGCTCCATGCTCAGTGCAAAGTCTGACACAGGGCTCTATCCCAGGATCCTGAGATCATGACTTGAGCTGAAATCAAGAGTCAGACTCCTGGGGCACCTGGGTGGCTCAGTTGGTTGGTGTCCAACTTCAGCTCAGGTCATGATCTCACGGTTTGGTTTGTGAGTTTGAGTGCCAAGTCAGCCTTTGTGCTGACAGCTCAGAGCCTGGAGTCTGCTTTGGATTTTGTGTCTTCTTCTCTGTCTCTCTGCCCCTCCCCTGCTTGTGCTTTCTCTCTCTCTCTCTCTCTCTCTCTCTCTCTCTCTCTCTCTCTCTCTCTTTCTCTCTCAATAATAAATAAACATTTAAACAAATAAAAAAATGATTCAGACTCTCAATCAGATAAGCCACCCAGGCATCCCCTAATGACATTATTTTTATGTGGTGTTATCTCCAGTCTGTTACTTGACCTTCTGTAAAAAGGGATTTAAACTAGTATTTATCTTCTGTAAGCTAGTATTTATCTTCAGTAAAATGGGATTTAAACGAGTATTTATCTCATAATGTTCTTATAAGCTGTGAAAGAGTTAGTCCCCATGAACTACTCATATTAGCATATTGTGTCTGGCATATTGTAAGAGCCCAAGGAATGTTAGCTAAAAATATGATACCACAAACCCTCCGTAAAAACTTGTGTTATTAAAATCTTTCCAGGGGTGATTGCTATGATGTGAATTGCTAAAATGTTATCTGGTTTCTCCCTATGATTTGCATACTACCTTCCTGTTGTTTAGGTTTCTTGAAGGAAGCATAAATGACAATTACCACTTCCTACAAAACTGTATAGCCCAATGCGCACCATACAATAGATGCTTAGTTTTGTGTATATTCACGACACAACTATGTTGATAGTTAAAACCGATTGGTCTTGTTTGATATTTTTCCACTGCAGCAATGACTAGGTTGGCTACAGTCACATACACGTTCATTCCTTCATTTGACAAAGGTTTGAGCACCTGCTATGCTCCAGATTCTGTCTGGGATGCTAAAGAGATAGCAGGAACAAATCTTTTGAAAATCCTTCGAAGGGTGTTTCTCTAAAGAGAAGCAGAGAAATTAGGTCCTCATGAAGGGAGATGGGGAGGGGAGCAAGGGAAGCTAGAAACTTGGAGGATGTTACAACATGTTTGCATGCTCATGGGAATTGACATGAGATGATGATGATGAAAAGTGATGAAGAGAGAGAGTTCCCTTCTTGGGATAAAAAAAAAGGGGGGTGAGATAGAATCCCTAAGTGTTGCAATTAGCCCTGGTTGGCAGCAATGACAAAGAGAAAGGAGGGAAAGCAGAATATACGGATGAGCACAAATGTCCGCCGTTGGGTAATGTGACAGGGGGAGAATGGGGAATTTCTCTTCTAATTGCTACTTGAAAAAAAATTGAAATAGGAAATGAAGTAGGCATCAGCTCAGGGGGCTGAGTGAGGGGGAGAGATTAAAAGCTTCACGGGAGAGAGGGTGGGAAATAGTCATCAAGGAGAGTGAGAGAGGGGATGGGGTCTGCACACAGAACACCTGCCTTGCTGTGATATGGTCCATTGTGGTCATGAGTTTAAGGTGTGACCAGGGAGCACATTACTGTGTTTTTCTTTGGTCCCTTTTAGCAGCCTGGGTGCAGGTGTGGAATAAGCCAAGAGTTGCATCTCATCAGATTGTGTTCATGCACCACATGCACACAGCCACTGGAAAGACGAGATGTACCAGTTCCTTAGGAAACCCACAGAACAAGTACAGTAGATATGAATTATTTGCATAATAAAAAATCATTTACTCCCAAAGTATATGCCATTGTTCCTGGTATTCTGTTGATGTTAGGTTTTTATATTCCTATTTTCAAGTACTTTTATTTCTGGGGAAGTGGCATATATTCACATATTCTTTCACTCATGTAATTTCTTGACTTCATTTGGACCCCAAGTTTACCTATGCCTTTTTAGGTCCTTAAAACATGGCATCCTTATTTAGTGACTACGTCCTAAAATGGGCAACCCAGAACAGGAAATCTGTTCATTCTGCTTACCCAGTAGTTTGTTGAACAGCCTGGAAGCATGAATGCAGCTATTTCTGGGACTTTTGGTA
This sequence comes from Suricata suricatta, assembly GCF_006229205.1. NCBI lineage: Eukaryota > Metazoa > Chordata > Mammalia > Carnivora > Herpestidae > Suricata > Suricata suricatta. The sequence goes on along the minus strand of NC_043706.1, from coordinate 16,266,732 downwards.
TCTCTTCTACGTCAGGATCTTGCTTTTTTTTTTTTACATTCACAATCGAAACTTCTTGTTTCTCCCACAAAGTTGAGAAAGACCTTAAAAATAGATTTGTGTCACCCAAATTTCCTTTCTTGTCCCTTTCTCCACAGTGTCAACTTACATTATTATGCAACTTCCATGACTGCCCTTTACCTGAAACATCTGTGTTCCAAAGAGCCCTTAAGGCTTATGGCCCCAACAAGGAGGAAATGAATGAGCTTTATTCTCTTGAAAATCTTTTGCAACCTCCTGTGGTGAGCGCAGTGGTTGCCCTGTACATTCACAATTTTCTCTAGCTGCTGAGCCATTCTTGGGCAATGGGAAGCTGACTGCACTCTGGTCACTAAATTGCCCTTGACTTGCGTTGTGCTCTCTAATATAAGCATTATTGGATGCATATTTCTTACCATGCACAGGTGCAAGAAGTACCCAGGGGGCTTCCCCACAGCTCTGTATCATGCATATCTTTCCCTTGACGATATTCTGTACCCTCTTTACACCTCCCTTCCCTCAAGTCTTCCCTGATAATGTCAGAGTAGAGACATTCTGTTCCCAGCTCACTAGTCAAGAATGTTACCAGACTGCCATGAAGAGGGACTTTTTTCTGGTGTAGGCTCTCCCCAGTTGTGCAGAAAAGCTGAACATCATGCTGTCTTTATACTGAGTTCAATTCAGGATTACGTTTCCTCACCTGTGCCCAGGCATTAAATTGACATTCTTTTATGACTCCAGCAAATTTATGAAGAAGTACAAATGAATAGTTACCCAGCATATAGAAGAATTTGATGACTCCCTGAAATAGTCATCCTTGAACCCATTCTTTCACATGGTTCAGGGTTTGGCTTCATCTTGCTGGGGAGAGTAGCTCTTCTAATGCACTAAGTTTGAGGAGGGTAACTTTTGTGCCAACTGCTTTGTGAGAGTCTCTGGGAAAGCTAAAAAGCCAAGTATTTTATTCATGAATGTTTATTAAGTGCCTACTATGTGCCAGGTGCTGTAATTTATACAAGTGATTCTCAAATTTTCCTGCATTTCAGAATCTCCTGGAGAGCTTAAAAATAATACCAATGCTCATGTTACTGCCCATATCAAATAAATCTCTGGGGCAGAGACCAAGGAAGCAGAATTTTTTTAAAGCTCCTAGCAGATGCCAATGTACAGTCAAGGTTGGAACCAGTGTTTTTGACAGTGTTTTTCAAGTTTAATATGAAAATGAATCCCCTGAACATCTTGTTAAAAATGCATATTTTTGAGTCAGTAGATCCGGGTGGAGCCTGGCATTCTACATGTTCTTAAGGTTCCCAGGAAACACTGATGCTTCTGATCTGCAGACCACACTTTGAGAAGCAAGAAATGAAGCTCATTTATCCCTTGATGTGTCAAACTTTCCTGCCCTTGAGCTTTCACATAGGTTCTTCTTTCTTCTCTGGAATCACCTCCCTGGAAATCCCCAGAAAAGATATCTTTTCAACTTTTGGTTTTTCAGGTTTTCCCTGACCACCCGATATAGAGTAATCTGTACCCTCTTTCTCTAGAATTTTCTATTCTTGTTTTCTCAATGGTCCTTCTGACTAGTCTAAGTGCCAAGAAGCCAGGAAACACCTCCATCTTGTTCTATATAAATTATACTCAGTATTTAGCACAGAGGATCTGATAGATACTTTCTGAATGAATAACAATAGGGAACCCTGTCCAATTTCATCTATTTTTCTATTTCAGGAGAGACAAGAAGGAGAAGTGAGAATAGTCCAGTTTTCTGTGAGATAGAAGAGGGTGTCTTTGAGCATGTTTTATCTGGCCCTTTTTTTCTATACTATCTGAAAAAGTATGGGCTAGCTTGAGAAACTCAGACCCCTTCCTAAAAACAAAGCTTGAGGAAAAACACTAGGAAAATTTACTGCAGTGCCTAGGGAAATCACCCCATTCCTACAAAAGAATGAATCATCAGTTGCTGGTATTATCTTTTCTGGTCATTGCAGCTCACTAAGATAGCACCAAGGTGAATAATCAACAGGGAAATGCCATAAATGTCTCAGAAATTGAGGTAACCTTGGGGCTGGTTCATTACTAATCTGGACCATATCAGAGGCCTTAACTCACTAAGGGAAGCATCTCATGCTTACCAAATCTGGGACATAAGATGGCGAGTACATCAAGAATCTTCTTTAGTTCCCTGTTTTATTTATTTATTTGTTCTCTTGATTGCTTATCTATCTTCTTTGTTTTTTAGAGAGAACATGAGGTGGGGAGATGGGAAGAAGGAGGAAGGGTGGGAGAGACAGAGAGAGTCTAAGGCAAGTTCCAAGCCTAGCACAGAGCCCAACACAGGGCTCCTTCCCATGACCCTGAGCCAAAATCAAGAGTCAGACACTCAACTGATGATGCCACCCAGGTACCCCTAACTTCTCATTTTAAATTTAATTTTTGAAAAACAAAAAGTTGTATTGATTTGTCATGGATGGTGCAGAGGTCAGAGATAATACCAAGGATGTGGATGCTTCAGGTAAAGGACCATAAAGAGCCTAACTAAAGTTATTTGATGGTATTAAGAGGCACAAAATTTATCCAGTTTCACAAAATGGGGGGGGGGGAAGGGATATTATCGTCTCCCTTCCTCTTGAGAGAACTAAGATACAAAAGAACTAATTGATCACCTAAAAGTCATTAAGCAACCTTAAGTTGGAAAGGCAGGATAGAAGAATAGGTTTAGATCATCTCTGTTCCCAATGGTGGCCTATCTACACAGTGACACACAGTCTCTCTTTTCCTAAATTTACTACAAGGGGTTTATGTATTATGTTTTCTTTAATTTTCCTGAATGGTGCATGACAGAATCTCAAGCCTGTTTCAGGCATACGCATTCTAAGTGTAATGAATTTTTGTGTTTGCCTTAAGTGTTTATTTACTTTTTGATTTTGAAAAATTAGCTGTTACCACTGACCTTTTCTTTGGTGCTGAGAACACCCATCGGCTGTGTATATGCTGGTGAGTGTTTGTTAGTGACGTTACCTTTCCACATTACAGAACAATAAACAAGGAAATGGCAAGAAGATGTTGGAGTGGTATTTAGGGACAGGATACACACAATCTGTGAGTTTGGCGATACTGCCTGAATCAGTGCCATGGTATTATTAAACCTGATTCACACATGGAAAAGGAAAGTTTGGGTTGTCTCTCTCTCTCTCTCTCTCTCTCTCATATCCAAGATTTGGAAGTCTCTAAATGTCTGGAGCTGAGATATTCTGTGTGATTACAGCCTAGAGATCTCTACAGCAAAACTATAAACCAGCAAGAGTAGAGATATATTCCAAGAGAAGTTTCTCTATTTGTCCTTCAGCCATTCAGTTCTAAATCCCAGGAGAAGCAAATGAAATTCATTCTGTTGTGGGCTCCAGGACAATCTTTGACGAATAGGAGTTTGATCAGCACACATTGCTAGCAAAGAAGAAAAAAACTCCCTTGAATGATCATAGAATGCACAGGATCTCAGCACTGGATACCAAGTGGGTGGGTCTCACCTAATGGAAGCCTCCTTAGAGAGCCTCCTCTAGGCCTGGTGAAGAGTACAGAGCTCAGAACGTTGGGAAAAGTCGTTTTTTGTTGGTTCTAATTTTAAAAGAGGTCTTCCTTGATTTAAGCCCATGTTTGTATTACTCTAACTTCTATACATCTGTCTTAGTTTTCATCTCTAAAGCAATATATGTAAAATCAATTCTTTTTCTGGCCATTTCATATCCTTTAGAGAAATTGTCTGTTTCATTTATAAGTTTAAAAATGAAAGATTCTTTCCAACAATAACCTTTTGGGCAATTAAATGAGCATATTAAAACCCGTCTTATTTAGTGTTCTTTTCTATACTCTGACGTAAATGATCAATTTGTGTATATGGTTCTACACCCCTCGTGCTAGATGCTCTTCATGCATTCATTCGTTCATCAGGCAGTCACTTATTCATACAATGCTCTGTATATTTTATGAACTATATAGAATGCAGGAGGACTATTATTTTTCTTGTACCTTCAATTAAGTAAGCCTAAGCATCTTTATTAGTAGCTTTGTCACATAGTCATGATCTGCTTTTAGCTCAGTCCATCTCCTTTTATCCGTGACTGGGAAGATGTCTTCTGTCTGTCAAAAGATATATGATAAATATCTTCCGATAACCGTAAGTAAACAGACCAGAGACTGGAGTGTAAAAGAAGTAGTGGATGTCTTGGGGGGTAGCAACTTTCCCTTTATTAGAATTCCCTCAGATGTTATTGAGAAGTGTCCCGTCACTAACAGCATGAACCACAAAATTTGATTCAATGCTAGAGTCTGTGATTTCAGTGGTCCCCGTGTCTTTAGATTTCTTCTCTTTTTTTTTTTTCAGTTGTTTGGTTTTGTTTTCAATAAGTGTAGTGAATAAGCCCTCCCTCAGCTGCACTGATGAACATTCCACTCTTTGCCCCATGGAGCCAATCATGCATGAGCTAGGTAGAAGTGGTGTCATTTACTTAGAACCAGGCGTGGCTGGCGCTAAGAGCTTTACGTGCACTTAATCTTGCTATTCTTCGAATAGTTTTATTGTTGTAACTTCTAACGTTGAGGTGTTTGATCCATTTGGAGTTAGTTTTTGTATGTTATATAAGGCAAGGGCCCGACTTCATTCTTCTGCATATGGTTATTAGTTTTTCCAACCTCAGTTGTTGAAGAGATTGTCTTTTCCCCATTGAGTGATCTTGGCACTCTTGTCAAAAATCATTTGACCTTTTATTATTTCTAGGCCTTCTAGTTAATTCCATTGCTTAAATGACTGTCTTTATACCAGTACCACCCTCTTTTGAGAACTGTAGCTTCGTGGTTAAGTTCTGAAATCATGAAGTGCGAGATCCCCAACTTTGTTCTTCTTCAAATCTGTTTTGGCCATTTGGGATCCCTTGAGAGTTCATATGAATTTCAGGATAATTTTTTACATTTCTATAAAAAATACTCCTGGGAATTTAATGAGGGTCCCATTGAATTTGTGTAGAACTGACAGCTTAACAATATTTTGTCTTCCAACCCATGAATACAAAATGTCTTTCCATTTATTGGTATTTTTAATTTCTTTCAACAATGTTTTATAGTTTTTAGTGTACAAGTCTTTTCATCCTTGGTTAAGTTTATTCATTTGTACTTTATCCTTCTTGATGCTATCATAAATGGCATTGTTTTCTAATTTTTCTATTCATATCCCATTTTATAGATGTGAATACTGAGGGACAGAGACATTAAATAATTTGCTCTACTAGTGGTAGTAATGATATGACCACCAAAATGGGAAATCAGGATTTAATCTTAGACAGCTTGACCCCAGAGTTGAGTTCTTAATTGCTCTCACTGCACTGTCAATGCAGGAAGTGGACTAGACCTTCAAGGGCCTTCAGGATGGTGATTTACTGTGGAGAGTCAGGATTTCTGTGGTTCCTGACTACTCCTCCTTGTCCTTCCTTCACCCTTCCAAACTACCTCTTTCCAACAGTTCATTGCAAGAGGGAGACAAACTGTAAACAACAGACCTTCAACTTTCAAACTTTAGAAGCTAGATGAAGATTTATAGCCCATTCTCTTTAGAGTGCTCCTTTTCCTTCTTTTCTTAACTGAACTGTTAATAACTCTTATCTACTTCTGTGTTTTTATTTTTTATTTTTTTACATTTTACTATAATTTCCCAGAATGAGTTCAATAAATGATTAGAAACTGGTTTGAACACATAGCAATAAATTTTTTTTAATTGAACTTTGTAGTAGTGACTTTGGCATTTTCCTTATTATGGATTTGTCTGGGCTGTACAAGGATTCCTTTGTATAACCAACCTCAATAAACCAGAAGTTTTATTTATCTCTGGAACAGTAGCACTAACCTAATTCAGGTGACTGACTCAAGGTGTTATGATAAACTCTCTCATGAGCCCAGGTGTCCAAGACTTGAAAATGCATGTGGAAATACCCTAATGTTTCACCTGCTTCATTAGGACAGCATTCTAAGAACTCACTGGGGAACTGCAAATGAAAGTATTGGAAGAATGTCTATTCTATAACATCCTTTACGCAGTCAAATGAGGAATTAATGGAGAAAAAAAGGCAGTGGTTCTTCATTCCTTTCTGTCTCTCTTTCTATCCAAATAACCAACAAATTCTACCCATCCTTATTTCTAAATATCCTTCTAGGTTATTCACTCTCTATTACCATTGCCACTGTCTTCATTCGGGCTGCCATTATCATTGGCCTACATCGCTACTGTAGTCTCCTGACTATACTGCTACTTCCAGTGTGGCCCCTATGGTGATCCTTCCAAAAAAATCTCATCAAAGGATCGTCTCACCTCAAACACTTGATCTTCAATCATACCACTTCCTTTTTCTCTCCCATTTCTCCATTGTATTTCTTTCTTCTCCACTAGCTAGACCTGCTTTTAGGATACGCTGGTCTCTCTTCCTGGAGCACTAGCACTCCTTATCTCATGTTTCAGTCAAGGTCCATTCAGGAAAATGAAAATCTTCAGACAGAAAGAAATTTAGTAAAGGGATCTGGTCACATAGATGACTGAGGAACTGAGAAGGCAAGCAGGGGAAGGGACACAACTCAGATTGCCAAGAACAAGAAATAGTTACCCTTCTTTGGCATGGAGGGATAAAGAGAGAAGAAGATGATGTTATTTGATTTCAGAAGTCAGGGAGATGCTAGACTCAGAGCAGAAGCTGGGGCATGAAGAGACGGGATATCTTGTGGGACGTGGAGCCATTGAGGAGATGCAGCCATTGCTTGACAGCCTAATGAAAAAAGAAAAAAAAATGAAGGGGCAAATACCGAGTCTTTTCCTCCTCCCATAATCCACAATTCCACAGTGCTTCTCATTGGCTGAATTTACACTGGAGCCACAGGAGAAGAGGTCTGGTCCTTCTCATACATAGCAAGTCAGAAGGCAGAGGAGGGTAGGAAGAGATGTGTATATTCAACTAATTCCCTCTTTTCAGAATTTCACTTACATATCATTTCTTTTGGAATACTTTTCCTGGTGTTGCTTCCATATCCAATTATGGTCCTTTCTTTCAATTTATTACCTTTTATTATAGATGCTCATTTAATTATTGTTTTCTGAGCTAGCTAATCCATAAGGTCTCTCAGAATATCCATTGTCCCAATAACATAGTAGTATAGTAATAAATATTTGTTAATTGAGAGAATGATCTTGATAATTGCTCTCTCCATAAAGGTTGTATAATAAATTTCTGATTTTTTGACATCTTCACCAGACTGTATATAAGTAGAGTGGTTGATACTTATGGACTTGAAAGTTGAAAATGGCATGTCAATGAAGTTTATATTTGCATTCTTTTTATTGCAAGTGAAGATAGGAATCTTTTCATATGTTTAAGAATCTGCAGTGACTAATTATTTGTATCTTTTGCCTATTTTTCCATTTGATTGTTGATCTTGGTCGTATTGATTTATAGGAGATGATATACAAGGAGAATTAGCCCTTTGCCTTTTATGAGTTATGAATGCTCTTCCTTATTCACTGTTCATTTTGAGATTTAGCTTCTTATGGTTTTACTACACAAAATTTTCAAATTTGTTAGTATTTTCCTTTAAGGGTTTGAATTTAATATGGCTTTTGACTTATACTTAGGTCTTCTTTATCCTAAGGATTATATGTTTTTTAAATCTCCTGGGTGGTTGTTGTTTTTTTTTTTTAGTATTTTATACTTTGATTTTTTTAATTAAAAAAATTTTTTAATGTTTATTTTTGAGAGACAGAGACAGAGTATTAGCAAGGGAGGGGAGAGAAAGAGAGAGACACAGAGTCTGAAGCAGGCTTCAGGCTCTGAGCTGTCAACACAGAGCCTGACGCAGGGCTCGAACTCACGGACCCTGAGATCATGACCTGATCCGAAGTTGGATGCTCAGCCAACTGAGCCACCCAGGAGCCCTCATTTAAAAAATTTTTATGTTTAAATCTGTGATCAGTCTGGAATTTATTTTGATATAAGGTATAATACATAGATAAAACTTTGCTTTTTTCACCTAAGTATTTTTTTAGTTGTCTCAACATCATTGCCTAATAATCCATTTATTTTTTCTCATGAATCCAAAATGCTAGTTTTATCACATACTAAATGTGGATATCTCTTTCTCTTTCTTTGTTTCTCCTCTTTTTATTAGGATGCACAAATTTGTCTATTGGTATATACATCCCATAATAATTTAAGAACTATAGCACTGAATTTTGATTGCAATATTCAGATGTCTGGCTCAATGCCTATCAAAAGTGTATGAAAAATAACAAATCAGAAATGATAGTAGTGATGAAGTTTCCTGTTAGAGATTCCAAACTAAACGATGAAGAGTTATATAAAATTAAATAAGCAAGACTTCTGCTTTCAGGTTGGATATAGATTAATGCTTCCACTGTAAGAAAATCTGGATGCATTTCAAAAACATCATATTTTAAAAAGATACCAGGAAACTGCAAAAACAAGAACTAGATATACTAATTTTTAGTAAGGAGGAAAATGTTTCTGAGGAACATTGATATCATCCAGCTTTTTTTTTAAACCCTTAGGGACATTTATTGAGCATTGGATTTACCCAAGCAGAGACTCTACATGAGAAAGGAAATGAGCAAAACTGCAGCAGTCATGCAGAGCGTCTGTGACCAGATGAAAACTCACAGGGAGGGGCGCCTGGATGGCTCAGTCGGTTGAGCGTCTGACTTCGGCTCAGGTCATGATCTCATAGTCTGTGGGTTCAAGCCCCACATCCGGCTCTGTGCTAACAGCTCAGAACCTGGACCCTATTTCAGATTCTATGCCTCCCTCTCTCTCTGCCCCTCCCCCACTCACTCTCTGTCTCTCAAAATAAAAATAAAGACATAAAAAAAAAGAACACCTCACAGGGACCTAAATGCAGCACTGGATTCCCATGGAACATTTCCCAGGTTCTGCCATTATGTGGAAGAGGAGAACTAAAATGGAAGATTTTAAAAGACAAAGGGAAACCTCTCCATCTTGTGTGCTTGGGAAACAAAACACGGCTGGGATAACATTGACCTTCCTGCATAGCCATTCACTTCCTGAAGATACCTGTCAGAGTCTGAAGACACGTGGGTAGGAAGCTGGAACCTAAACGGGGAAGGTTTGGATCTCTTAATCTTTCAGTACCGAGGAAATGGAGAGACTGTTTAGGCTTTCACTCAGAAGGTAAGATGTCATCTCCTAAATAAGCCTTAGAGGAGATGATTCTCACTACGTTGCAACCCAGCAGGGCTCCAGCTCAATTTCCAACTGAACTGAGTAGATCAGAGCCTCACTTTGTTTGCCTAAGAGAGCTGGGGAGGGGGGCATTCTAGACAACATCTTCTAGAATGCTTTCTTAGTGTGCGGTATCTGGAAAAAAATATTCAAAGTTACTAATCATGCAAAGAAATAAAACCAACTAATAAAACTGACTGGAAAAAAAAAAGGGGGCGTCTGGGTGGCTCAGTCGGTTAAGCCTCCGGCTTCGGCTCAGGTCAGATCTCACGTTCGTGGGTTCGAGCCCCACGTCAGGCTCTGTGCTGACAGCTAGCTCAGAGCCTGGAGCCTGCTTCCAGTTCTGTGTCTCCTTCTCTCTCTGACCCTTCCCCTCTCATGCTCTGTCTCTCCTGTATCAAAAATTAATAAAACATTAAAAAAATTTTTTTAAAAACCTGATTGATTAACAACAGAAAGATAGTATAATAGATGCAGACCCGCAGATGATCAATATATTGGAGTTCACAGATGAGGCTTTTAGTAGAACTATGATTATTATGCTAGAGGAAACAGAACTGGGACAACTAAGTAGATGAAAGTATGGAAAATTTTAAGAGATAAATCTATAAAAAAGAGGTTCATTGGATATTCTAAAACTGAAAAGCTTTAAAACTGAAAACTTAAAAACAGGTTAAACACAGAACTTTAAGCAAATTGTACTCAAATTGCTTAAAATGAAAGTCTTAAAAACAGCTAGAGGAAAAATAATCCCATTACCTTTACAGGAACAACAGTAACCCTGTATCTCATCAGAAGTGATGAAAGCCAGAGGCGGTGAATAACATTTTCCAAGGGTGGATAAAATTAAGAATCAATTTCTATCCAATAAAAACATAGAATTTATAGCCAGTAAAAACATCCTTTCAAAATGAAAGTGGAATACATATGTTTTCAGAGTTAGAGAATTAGTCAAAAACAGACTGTCCTAAAGGACAAACTAAGAATACACAGCCCAGTCCTTCAGTTCTAAGAAAAATGAGTAAAGATGGAAACATGGAAATATTGGAGGAAATAAAGAATCATATCATGGGAAAATATGTGGAAATTTAAATCTGACTGTACAAAACAATCATCTTAATGTCAGTGGAACATAGATTATATACTGAACTAGAAATGCATGGCAATGGTAATGCAGCAGCGATTGGAAATCAATGGAATATAAAGGCTCCTAACAGTGTCAAGAAAGTGGTAAAAGTTATAATTTATATTAATAGTGTAATAAGCCAAGAATGCCTATTATAGTCACTAATTTAAAACTAACAAGCTAAAGAAGGAAAAAATAGATAATAAAAAATTGATTACCTCAAAAGAAAGTAAGAAAGGAAGAACAAAAGAGAAATATAAATAGGTCAAATGGAAAACAAATGGTAGCCAATATAAACTCTAATGTATCCATAATTATGTAAAACATAAATGAAACAAATACTCCTAGTAAAAAATATTATTTGTTAGACTCAATTAAAAAATATGATGCTTGGTAGAGCATAAAGTTTGAAGAAAGAAAATAGTAAAAGATTCACAATGAGTGTGGACTCTTGATTTCAGCTCAGGTCATGATCACACGGTCGTTAGATCAAGTTCTGCATCAGGCTCTGTGCTCGGCCTGGGGCCTGCTTAAGATTCTCTCTCTCCCTCTCCCTCTGCCCTTCCCTTACTTGTGCATGTGCAGGATCTCTCTCTCTCTCACTCAAAAAAAAATTAAAAATAAATTAAAAATAAAGAAATCTAGTGAATTTGTACCTACATCACAGATGTTATATTTTAAGAAAAAAATAGTACTAAAGATATACATTTCATCATAATAGCACTAAATCTGGCAGGAAGAAATCACCACACTTTAATACATGAATATAAAAAACATCCTTCAAATTATATGAAGCAAAAAGACAAAATTTAAAAGGTGAAAACCAGAAATCTAAAATCATAGTGAGGGACACCTGGGTGGCTCAGTCACTTGAGTGTTTGACTTTAGCTCAGGTCATGATCTAATGGTTTGTGGGTTTGAGCCCCACATCAGGGTCTGTTGTGACAGCTCAGATTCAGAATGCTTTGAATTCTGTCTCCCTGTTCCTCTGCCCCTCCCCTGCTCACACACTCTCTCTCTCTGTCTCTCTCTCTCTCAAATATAAATAAACATTAAAAACAATTAATTAAAAAAATAAAATCAGGGAAGCCTGGGTGGCTCAGTCGGTTAAGCATCCGACTTTGGCTCAGGTCATGATCTCACGGTTTGTGGGTTCGAGCCCCGCATCGGCTCTGTGCTGACAGCTAGTTCAGAGCCTGGAGCCTGCTTCGGATTCTGTGTGTGTGTCTCTCTCTCTCTCTGACCCTCCCCTGCTCGCGCTCTCTCTCTCTGTCTCCCAAAAGTAAATTTAAAAAAAGACATTTAAAAATTAAAAAAATAAAATCATAGTGAAATACTAAGGCTCCTTTTTCAATCAAGCATAGAAAACACAAACAAAACAAATCAGTAAAGATACAGATTACATGAATATAAATGTTAACTAAATGGATTTGATTGACAATAGAGAATATTGCATTAAAAAATGTTAAAACTTTAAAGGCACAAGAGCATTTTCTAAAACTGACCACATGTTGGGTTATAAAGAAAGCATCAACAAATTTCTAAAGATTGAAACTATTCAGATTGTGTTTCCTCACCATATTGGAATTAAACCAGACACCAATAACAAAAGGACAAAGAGAAATATTTTATGCATGGAAATTAAACATATGTTTCTAAATTATTCATGGGTCAAAGAAAAGATCAAAATGGAAATCATGAAACATGTTAAGTAAACAGTAATAAAGATACAACAATGAAAATCCTGCAAATACAATTAATGCAGGAAAAGAATCCCCTGAAATACATATATTAGAAATAAAGTCTGAAAATTTAAGTTTCCATCTTAAGAAACTATAAAAATAATAGCAAACTAAAAATTAAGAAAGTAGAAGCAAGGGCGCCTGGGTGGCTCAGTCGGTTAAGTGTCTGACTTCGGCTCAGGTCATGATCTCACGGTTTGTAGGTTCGAGCCCCGAGTTAGGCTCTGGGCTGACAACTAGCTCAGAGCCTGGAGCCTGTCTTCATATTCTGTGTCTCCCTTTCTCTCTGACCCTTCCCTGCTCACTCTCTCTCTCTCTCTCTCTCTCAAAAATAAGTAAAAACATTAAAAAATTTAAAAAAGAAAGTAGAAGGAAAGAAATAAAAAAGATACTAGCAAATAAGAATAAAATAGAAAAGACACCCAACAATTGAGCAAATCAACAAAGCTAGAACTGGTTCTTTGGGGGAAAAAAGACAATAAAACCAACAAACCCCTAGTAAAAATGATTAAGGAAAAGAAAAACAATTACTATCAGTGACGAAAATTGAACATTAAGATTTTAGAGACATCTAAAAAATAAGAAAATGTCACATACAATTTTATTAAAATAATGTCCTGATTTGAATGAAATATATAAAAATCCTCAAAAAGTAAACCTTATAGAAGAACAAAGAAAATATCAATGTTTTATATTTATTGGAAAGATTGAATTCTTCCTTCCTTCCTTCCTTTCTCTCTCTCCCCTCCCCCTTTCTTTCTTTCGTGGGGCCCCTGGGTGGTTCAGTTAAGCATCTGACTCTTGAATTCGGCTCAGGTCATGATCTCACAGTCCATGAGGTCAAGCCTTGCATCAGGCTCTGTGCTGACAGAGCAGAGCCTACTAGGGATTCTCTCTCTGCCCCTCCCTCCTCAAAATAAATAAATAAGCATTAATAAAAACCTTCTCATAAGAAAACTCAGGCCCATATGGCCTCACCTGTGAATTTCTCAAAATATTAAGGGATAGAATAATACCACCTTACATATAGTATTCCAGGGAGTAAAAACAAAAAGGAGTGGCAGCAGGGGAGAGTAAGTAAAAGCTTCTTAAAACACAACAAATTTTAACCATAATAGAGAAAGAAGATAAAATTTTATCAAAATTTAAAACTCTGTTCAGCACAAGATACATTAAGAAAGTGAATAACGGGCAAGATCCAAGAAGAAAATATTCACAATACATATACCTGACAAAGAACTTGTATTTTATCCAGAATATTAAATATATATACATATGTATATATGTATGTATGTAAATATATATACATATGTATATATGTATGTATGTATATATGTATAAAGTTTATTTATTTTGAGATAGAGCTAGCAGGGGAAGGGGATAGAGAGAAAGAGAGAGAGATAGAATCCCAAAAAGATTCCATGCTCAGCTTGGGGCTTAAGCCCATGATTGTGAAATCATGAGCTGAGGCAAAATCAAGAGCTGGACGCTTAACCAGCTGACCCACGCAGGTGCCCCCAGAACATATTTTTAACCTAAGCCATCTAAGGTTCTTGCTCTTGCCTGCCAGCCAGGCCCAATAGGCATAGTGACTCCACATGTCTGTGCCAGCCTGATGCCTTGAGAAATACCAGGTGTCAGGTTCCATTTGGACTCCATTATGACAAAGAACCGAACTGACACGGCCCTGCCCAAAGTAAAACAGTTCAACGGCAGTATGCTGGTGTCTCTGCAATGTGAATGCATATTCTTCCCCACTAATTTTTCTTCTAGAGCCCTAGATGACTTCGCAAAACACATGAATGCCCAAAGTGAGAGAAAATAACCACAAAATTTTAGGGGCATGAATATATTGATGTTTCTGGGGGTCTAATTTTAGGGAACTTGGGGTATTCCCTTACACCACTCACTAAAGAAAATGGCACATGATGAATTATAACCCATTATTTGCCTATAATTATAAAGGCAACATATAGCATAGTGAAGCCTCCTGCTCCAATCCATTTATCAGGTAAAGCATGAGGATATTAATTTTGTTTTTTTTTAATGCTTTTTATTTATTTTTGAGAGACAGAAAGAGACAGCTGGAGCAGGGGAGGGTCAGAGAGAGAGGGAGATACAGAATCTGAAACAGGCTCCAGGCTCTGAGCTAGCTGTCAGCACAGAGCCTGACGTGGGGCTCGAACCCACGAACCTTGAGATCTGACCTGAGCCGAAGCCGGATGCTTAACCGACTGAGCCACCCAGGTGCCCCGAGGACATTAATTTTGAACGGATCAGAAGAGAAGGCTCTGAAGCAGGTTCATGCCACATTGTAAGCTACTCTGGCACTTGGGTTACATGCCCCACTATCTCCAGTAGTATTGGAAATAACTGGTTCTCAGAAAGCTCTGGAAAACCTCAAGAGAACACTCACAGAACAAGTTCTAGGTTTTAGAGTATGGGCATGTTCTCTTTGCCAACAAGTCTCCATTTGAAAAGAGCTCCAAATTACGCCTGACCATGAGAAATGAAATGACTACACAACTCCAACTTCTCGTAATGAACTGGGTATTATCTGATCCATTGAATGGTAGCATCCCATTGTGAAATGAAGACTGTATATGCAAAACTGGACCTGAGTGGGTCAGGAAAGTGTGAGTACCCTGTATAATAATTAGGAGTTCAGACTCCTACGGCACCTGCTCCTACTACTTTGTAACTTCTGCCTTGATCCATACCCACGGCCACATGGGAGTTTCATATGACCAGCCAATGGAGGAAGAAATAATGTGACCTCGGTTTACAGATGTTATCTGCACAGTGTTTACATTATAGTCATATGCAGGGCTGTCCCTGAATGATTGTGCTGAAGGGAAAATCTCCCAGAAGGCCTAAATCTATACACGATATCTAGTCTTCCACCTCATGTGGAAGGAGTAATAATCTGCTCTGGATCTACATTAATTCATGGGAGGTGGCTAATGAGTTGACCTGCTGGATAAGAGCCAGTCAAATTGAAAATTTTTTACAGGAAGTTCTGGCACAAGTGGTAAGTGAATGAGCTTTTGGAATGGGCACAAGGTATGCAAATATTTGTGCCCCACATAAATGCCTAGGCAGTATCTGCTTCAGAGGCTTTCAATAATCCCATTGTCCAGGTAAGTCACCCTGGAGATCTCTGCCTTTTTCTCCCACCATCCTGCATTGATGAACACTGGGAGCATCAAGGGCTAAGCTTGGAACTTGGTGGTTTCACTGGGACACCTCTGAGTGCTGCTTTCTTGTCTAACAGCTCTGGTAAAAAAAATAAAATAAATAAATAAAACATGGCAACCCAATAAACATACGATGACCAAGCAATCATATCCCACAAAAAGTGAAGGTTAAGCTACACCTGCGTGGAAAACCCTGTCAGAACAAGTTGTGTGTAAGGACAGATGAGATGGGTGGTAAGAAAAGGTTGGTATGATTATCAACTGGTCTCCTGACCATCTATGTAAGTAGAACTGTGTTTTATATTAGCTGATTCTTTTTGCCCCTGCTACATTGCACCTTATATGGAGAGTATTTAAAGTGACTAATGTTTTAAGTTTTTGATGGCAGTGTAACTGAGTTTACCTGAGAGGAAACAGCATCCAGTAAGATTTTATGTGTCTCCTGTGCTGCAATCACAATAGTTTTCATCCAAAAAACAAGAGTAAACACTGAAGGGCAAATGACGTGGATGGAGTATTTTCTTTTGCCCATTGGACTTACACTCTATCTTCTCTACCCTGTGACCAGAGAGACTTACTTTTATGGATTATATTAATGGGCATCTTCACCTTCTGTCTTCTTGTTGGGTTTGTCCAATAGAAGTCCCCAGCAGGGGTCTAGAGGACTAGAAGAAAGAGTGAATTCTGGGTATATATTCCCCTAGTTTTCATCCTGGAGGTGGGTCACCTCATTCTACTTAAGGATTAGTTCCTGTTAAGGAGAACTTCTGACTTCTAGTAACTAGTCCCCCTGTAATAGTCTCTGATGACCTGTTATAATGCACTACCCCTTATTGGCTTCCCTAAATCCCACACATAATTTTGTAATTTTACTGAATTCTTCTTAATTACTGCACCTTGTTTTCTGCTTGATGTACTAGCACTTTATGTCTGCTCTCAAAACTCTTATTAATTCATACTTAATATTAACTATGACATTACCACCTACCTAGTTACCCAAGACAGATATCTAGGTGACATCCTGATATATTCTTTCTCTCAGTCTTCATGGCTTGTTCACACCCAACTCTTCGTTTCTTTTAAATTTTAGTTAGTTAACATACAGTGCCATATCAGTTTCAGGAGTATAATTTAATGATTTATTAATTCAACACCCATTGCTCAACACAACATATGCCTTTTTTAGTATGCATTGCCCATCTAGATCATCTCCCACCTACCTTCCTGTCAGCCCTGTTTGTTCTCCATCATTAAGCGTCTCTTGTGGTTTGTTTGTCTCTCTGCTCTCCCTCCTGTGCCATATATTCATCTGTTTCATTTCATAAATTCCACATATGAGCAAAATCATATACTTGTCTTTCTCTGATTGACTATTTCACATAGCATAATACATTCTAGCTCCATCCACATCATTGCAAATGTTAAGATTTCATTCTTTTTGATGACTGAGCACTATTCTGTTGTATACCTATGCCACATCTTCTTTATTCATTCATCAGTCAATGGGCATTTGGGCTCTCTCCATAGTTTGGCTATTGTTGATAATGCTGCTATAAACATTGGGGTGCATGTACTCTTTTGAATTTGCATTTTTGCATCCTTTGTAATACCTAGTAATACAATTGCTGGACCATAGAGTGGTTCTAATTTTAGTTTTTTGAGGAACCTCCATACTGTTCTCCAGAGTGGCTGCACAGTTGGTGTTCCCACCACTGGTGCAAGAGGGTTTCCCTTTCTCCACATCCTCACCAACATCTGCCATTTTTTGTGTTGCTAATTTTAGCCATTCTGACAGGTGTTAGGTGGCATTTCATCATGGTTTCTATTTGTATTTCCCTGATCATGAGTGATGTTTAGCATCTTTTCATGTGTCTGTTAGCCATCTGGATGACTTCTTTGAAAAGGTGTCTATTCATGTCTTCTGCCCATTTCTTAACTGGGTTTTATTTTGTTTTGTTTTGTTTTGTTTTTGCATGTTGAGTTTGATAAGACTTTGGATACTAACCCTTATCAGATATGCCATTTGCAAATATCTTCTCCCATTCATAGAGGCCTTTTAGTTTGTTGATTGTTTCCTTGCTGTGCAAAAACTTTTTATCTTGGATGATAGTTTATGTTTGCTTTTGCTTCCCTTGCCTTCAGTGATGTGTCTTAGTAAGAAGTTGCTCTGGCCACAGTCAAAGAAATTGCTGACCGTGTTCTTCATTAGGATTTTGATGGTTCCCTGTCCCACATTTAGGTATTTCATCCATCTTGAATTTGTTTTTGTGTATGGTGTAAGAAAGTGGTCCAGTTTTATTCTTCTGCATGTCACCATCCAGTTTCCCTAACACCATTTGTTGAAGAGACTGTCTTTTTTTTCCATTAGATATTCTTTCTTGCTTTGTCAAAGATGAGCTGACCACATAGCTGTGGGTCCATTTCTGGGTTTTCTATTCTGTTCCATTGATCTATGTGTCTGTTTTTGTGCCAGTAACATACTGTCTTAATGACTGCAGCTTTGTTATATAGCTTGAAATCCATAACTGCTTTGCTTCCAGTTTTGTTTTTCTTTTTCAGGATAGTTTTGGCTATTCAGGGTCTTCTGTGGTTCCGTGCAAATTTTAGGATTGTTTGCTCTAGCTCTGTGAAAAATGCTAGTGTTATTTTGATAGGGATTTCATTAAATGTGTAGACTGCTTCAGATAGTATAGACATTTTAACAATGTTAGTTCTTCCAATCCATGAGCATAGAATGCTTTTCCATTTCTTTGTGTCCTCTCCAATTTCTTTCATAAGTGTTCTATAGTTTTCAGACTACAGATCTCTACTTTTTTAGTTTGTTTTATTCCTGGATATCTTATCAGTTTTGGTGCAATTGCAAATGAGATCATTATTTAATTTCTTTTTCTGCTGCTTTGTTATTGGTGTATGGAAATGCCAAAGATTTCTGCACATTGATTTTATAGTCTATGACTTTGCTGAATTCATGTATCAGTTCTAGCAAATTTTTGTGGAGCTTTCAGGTTTTCTACATAGAATATCATGTCATCTGGAAATAGTGAAAGTTTGACTTCTTCCTTGCCAATTTGGATGTCTTTTGTGTCTTTCTGTTATCTGATTGCTGAGATAAGACTTCCAGGACTATGTTAAATATTAATGGTGAGAGTGGACATATTGCCATGTTCCTTTTTATTTTTAACATTTATTTTTGAGAGACAGGGAGAAACAGAGCATGAATGGGGGAGGAACAGAGAGAGAGGGAGACACAGAATCAGAAGCAAGCTCCAGGCTCTGAGCTGTCAGCACAGAACCTGATGTGGGGCTTGAACCCATGGACTGTGAGATCATGACCTGAACTGAAGTGGATCGGTTAACTGACTGAGCCACCCAGGCCCCCCCATATTGTCTTGTTCCTGATCATCTGAGAAAGGTTCTCAAGCTTTCCGCATTGAGGATATTAGCTATGTGTCTTTCATGATGTTCAGGTATGTTTCATCTATCCTTACTTTGTTGAGGGTTTTTACCAAGAATGAATGCTGTATTTTGTCACATGCTTTTTCTGTATCTGTTGATAAGATCATACGGTTCTTATCCTTTCTTTTATTAATGTGGTGTATCATGTTGATTGATTTGCAAATATTAAACCAGCCTGGGGCCCAGGAGTAAATTCAACTTAATGATGGTGAATAATTCTTTTTAAAAAATGTTCATTAATTTTTGAGGGAGAGAGAGAGAGCAGGGGAGGAGCAGAGAGAGAGGGAGACACAGAACCTGATGCAGGGCTCGAACCCATGAACAGTGAAATCATGAACTGAGCAAAAGTTGGACGTTCAACCAACTGAGCCATCCAGGCACCCCTATCATGGTGAATAATTCTTTAATGTACTGTTGAAACTAACTCTCCTTCTTTAATATTTTTATACAATTAGCATGCCTACTTCTACAGCTTTATAACTCAATATTTGCAATGGCCTTCTAACACAACTCCTTTTTTGAGTCTTATGCTTACCTATCCATCCTACCCACTGTTGCTTTTCAAAAATGCATAGCTGAGCACATCTCATTATTGCTTACAATTTTTTGATGTTGCTTCTCCATCAGTTTCAGTCCAAAGTCCTGAGAATGACATGAAAGATTCTTCTAGCTCAGGATCTGCCTGTTTCTCCATTCTTTCCCTTACATGGTATCCCTTGGACGTACTGAATTGATTGGCATTCTGAGACTCAACCCAGCTGACTCAGGTCATCATGCCTTGGTACATGCTGATTGCTTTGCTTGGCAGGCTGTTCTTGATCTTGTCCACCTTGGAAATATAAAATCACTTTTTTAAAGACATGACTCAAATATCAATTTCCATATGTATACTTTCCTAACCTACTTGAAAATTATGTAAGATTTATGTAACTACCTTACATTTGCTCCTTTAGTAAATATTTATTAACACCATATATCACACACTTGTTCTGTCATTAAAGATGCAGTACTCAATGATACATGGTCTTTAGTCTCTTGGGGATGGCAATGTAGGAGAGAGAGATAAAGACAAATAAAAACAGTTATGTATATGGTATACACTTTCGTGATTAAGGCTAGGGAATAACATGAAGTAAATTGAGAGGCTTCCTGGAGGGAATGCCATTTGATAGAGGATGGTCATGGCATATCTCATCCATAAGGGGATATTTAAACAGGGGCCAGAATGAAGTAAGACAGCAAGCCATGTGGGCAACTGAAAGAATACTGTGCTAGGCAGGGAGCCCTGTGTCTCAAAAGCCCAGTGGCAAGTATGCACTTAACACTTTAAAAGACCAGCAAGGTGGCCAATGTTGACAGATGTGAGTAGGGTAGAGCATTGTAGGTAACAAGATGACAGAACTATGAAACTTGAAAGAATCTTGGATTTTTCTCAAGCAATATTGGGGAATTTTAAGTAGAGTGCTAATGTAATCTGGCTTAAGTTTTTTAAAAAATGACTCTGGCACTGTGCTGACAGTAGTTTGTAACTCAGCTTGGGCAGAGACAAAGAGGCCAGGCAGGAGGCTGGTATGATGTGGACCAATGGAGGTGGTAAGAGAGGCTTAAATTCAGAATCTATCCTGCAAGGAGAGCCAATGTGCAAAATGTTGAGTTTTGAAACTCTCTTTTCCACCAAAGACTATTGTAAAATGTGTCTTGATTCTGTATCATAATGACTTTTTAGAGCAATGAAGGAAACACGTATGGTGAAATTTGGAGGTGATTCCTTACACCTATTAGGATGGGTATTGTCAAAAAAAAAAAGGTAACAAATGTTGACAACGATGTGGAGAAATTGGAACCTTTGTGCGCTGTTGACAGGAATGTAATTGGTCCAGTACTGTGGAAAACAGTATGATGGCTCCTCAAGGAAACAAAAACAGAATTGCCATCTGATCTAGCAAACTCAATTCTGGGGTTTTATCCAAAAGAATTGAAATTAGGATCTTGAAGAGATATGTACACTCCCATGTTCATTGCTGTGCTATTCATAATAGCCAACTTGTAGAAACAACCTAAATGTCCATAGGTGGATGAATGAATAGAGAGAATGTGGAGGCAGGTGGATAGCTCAGTCAGTTCAGCATCTAACTCTTGGTTTCAGCTCAGGTCATGATCTCATGGTTTGTGAGATTGAGCCCCGCATGGTCGGGCTCTGTGCTGACAGTAAGGAGCCTACTTGGGAATCTCTCTCTCCATCTCTCTTTGCCCCTCCCCTGCGTTCTCTCTCATTCGGTCTCTCAATAAAATAAATATATTAAAAAAGAGAGAATCTGATACACACACACACACACACACACACACACACAGAGGAAGATTATTCACCAGTAAAAAAGAAGAAAATCATGTCACATACTACAACATGCATGGACCTGGAGGACATTACACTAAGTGAAATAAGCCTGTCACAGAAAAACAAACACTGCATGACTCTCTTCATATGAGATATCTAAATAGTCAGACTCACGGCAACAGAGAGCAGAGGCTGTGAGAAAACGGGGAGTTTCTATTCAAATGGGTTCAAAGTTTCACTGCTATAACATGAGTAAGTTCTAGATACATGTTGTCCAATATTGTGCCTACTTAACAATGCCATATTGCACACTTAACATTTTGTTAAAAGTGTCTCCAGTTGTGTTCTTTCCGCAGTGAAAATAATTGGACATGATCTGTTGACCAGAATAGAAGACGTAGGACGCTACTTTCCTGGTGAAATGCTGGAAATGTTGCTGATTTGCAAAGCAGGTTGCAAGTATCTCCTTTAGCAGCATGGTCGCCCTAGTGTAGACCCCCTGCCCTGTGAAGGAAACGACACCATACAGCATAATTGGGGATTTGTTTTCACATTTTCAGTTGCCATTTTTTAGGCAAGACTTGGAATGGGACAGAAACTTCTGCTTGCTGAGTTATATGCTATAAAATGTGAAGCTGAGTTCATGTTTTCTTCCTTTCATACTAGCCAGTGTCATTTTTCTCTCCTGCAGGGCGCCCCCCATTGCCCACCCAAAGCTACTTGCATTTCCTCCATCACTATTTCCTTTATGTATTTAGAAAAAAGCCCTGAAAGTGTGAATTTGACACCATGGCCTCTGCTCTTGTCTTGGACACTTGTCCTTTCACACCCAAGATTCAGAGCATTTTCTGTCTCTTTTAAATTTGCTGTGCTGCCAGACAGGCATCAAAGGGGACCGTTTGGATTATTTACAAGATGCAGAGAACATAGTGTCCACAAAGGACATGGAATATCAAATGTTGAAACATCCAGGCCCTCCTCACTCTCTCTAAGGGCGTCTTCGTGAGTGTTTTTCTCTCCGGCAAGGAAGACACAAAGAGGTCTAGGTGTGAAACACAACCAGCCTTCACACGTCCGGAATGCTCCCACAGTCTGTCTAGAAAGGACCAATGCACCCTGGCAATATACCTCATGCCATCAGGGCACATCGCAGACTCTTTCCTGGAGGAGACACTGAATTGCCCTCCTGTGGAAGCGACAGCTTGGTCCCACTGGGCTGGTGGCGATTTGTCCACTGAGGATGAGGACATCCTTTTTTTCATGCTACTCCCCAGCCTTGTCCAGAACCCAGGTCCCTGGTTTTGTTGCACATCCACCCAGCCTCTGTCTCCCTCCCCACCCCCACCCCAAGTTTCCTCATGGGCATGAGCATGTCCAGATTTGACAGTGACATTGCAAGTCTGCATTAGGACATCTGCCTGGTCATCTGCGTCACTCTCTGTCTGACAGTTTGCCTCGCTGGCTCCTTTTACCAGTTTGTTCAGGTCAGGGTCATTGTAAAGGGCTGACCTAACAGAACCAACATAATCAGGAAATCCTGGTGTTTTCACAAAAACTCTTCTTTCAATTTTGCCTTCTCTTGGAGGTTTGGTTATTGATGTCAGAATTGTAATGGTGTTCATTACGAGGCATTCTCTCTATCTATAATAATGTTAGAGATGTTTGGATGCTTTCATGGTCCAAACTGAAATGTGCAACCATACAGCTCTACTGCCCTGTACATTCTCTGTATCAGTATTTCATGGAGATCTGAATGTGGCCAGTCTAGGGCGCCTGGGTGGCTCAGTCGATTAAGTGTCCGGCTTTAGCTCAGGTCATGATCTCATGGTTCATGGGTTTGAGCCCCGCATCGGGCTCTGTGCTGACAACTCAGAGCCTGGAGCCTGCTTCAAATTCTGTATCTCCCTCTCTCTCTGACCCTCCTTTGCTTGCGCTGTCTCTCTGTGTCTCTAAAAAATATATAAAAAACATTAAAAAATTTGAATGTGGCCAGTCTTAATTTTAGCTCAATATTTCTAAAATATAAAAATTCTGCACATCTAATTTCAAATTATCTTAATCCTCTCTTCAACACCTATGGATATGACTACCTCTCACTTTGGTCAGTATAAGAATATTTTAGAAATGATGCAGAGGCAAGGAAGTACTGTACATTGGCGGGCCATGCATACATTGTGAGCTGTAGCAGTGGGTCGAATCCTGATGAGATTTTAGGTCCTGTCATTGTCTCTTTCTCTAAAATCGGACAAAATGAAAATTCTGTACTGTTATTGTTCTCCAAACTGCATTTTGAAACTTACTCTGCCTTTAATAAAAGCCCTCTCTCCTGGCTTCTTTCAGGACCTGTATCTTTGTCCCAGAGGAAGCTTAAGAAGAACAAGCTTGCAATTTTACCAGGTCTGAGAAATTCACGAACGGAGGTAGTGGGACACACAGGCTTCGCGCACAGCGCTAACTACTGTATATGTTTTAAAAATCCAATGTAGCTAGGAATATTTTCCAACTGGTCACTTTCAAATGTATTTTTTAGAAGCGTGTACAAATCTGTATATTCATTCCAGCCCACATGGAAGGCAGGAGCCCGCTGGGTCAGGCTGGGGTCTTGTAAAATGTCCAATGTCTGCTCCTTCTTCCATGCACACTACTTTACGAGAGGAGCAATTCTCTGGGAGAGTATTCCTGGCATTTCCACTCTAGAAAGAGGCGAAGATAATAAGTAAGTGTACTTGGAACAAAACAAATGTAAATGAATCATAAAAACAGAGACACGAGACATTGAGAAGCCAGCATTGTAATTTCTTTAGAGTTAGGAAAATTGAACTCCAATGGGAAATATCTTAGCTTTCTGTCTTGAATTCCTCCACCAAAGGGAATTCATCTATTTGCTGGTCTGTCATCCATTCTTTGGATGTTTACAGCTATTCTTAACACGTTATCTTAATTTTTGACCCATCCAAAGGAATCTAAGATTGTCCTACAGACATCATTGAATTCCATTTTCTCTTAGTTTACCTTCAACAAGGATTAAGGTTCCCTGGATTACTCCAGGTTATTAAACAAGTCTACTAAAGATGCTCTCTGAAACATACTCATCCCCACCAACATATATGTGCACTTGTGCACTTATGAGCACAATTATACACAGGCACGAACATGTCTATCTACAAGCGTGCGCTATTTCAGGGGCTGGCTGTAGGAAAATGTGGTCCTCCCCTAAATATACACCGTGCTATATGCACACTCCTTGCACTAAAGCCTGTCTCTTGGTGGTTCCTGGGAAGGGTTTGAGAGGAGGAGAAGCATTTCGGGAGTCTGCCCTGAAGGTGATTAAGATGGATTGCAAAATAGGCACAATAGAAGATCTTTTGTTGTGCAGAGCAAATAGATTGGCAATAGAATTCCCATCTATCTAGCTCTTTTAGTCTGTTTCACTGACTTTCTGGGGATGCCTTGGAATCTGATTTGCAATTCAGTAAAACCTTGATATGTAAGCATGCTTCATTCCAGAAACATGCTTGTAATCCAAAGCATTTGTATATCAAAAAGAATTTCCCACTAAGAAATCGTGGAAACTCAGATGATTCATTCCACAACCCAAAAATATTCATATAAAAGTGATTACAAGATTGTAATGTGATACAAAATCATATAGAAAACAGAAAAATAAAGAAAAATACACACATTAATCTGCACTTATCTTTGAAACCCTTCATGGCTAGTGTGAGGGAGACAAAAGAAAGGAGGGTGTGGGCACCTGGGTGGCTCAGTTGGTTAAGCCTCTGGCTTCGGCTCAGGTCATGATCTTGTGGTTCATGGGTTCAAGCCCCATATCAGGCTCTGGGCTGACAGCTAGCTCAGAGCCTGGAGCCTGCTTCAGATTCTGTATCTCTCTCTCTCTCTCTCTCTCTCTCTCTAACCCTCCCCTGTTTGGACTGTCTCTCTCTGTCTCTCAAAAATAAATAAAAAACATTTAAAAAATTTTTTTAAAGAGGAGGGTTATTGTATAGGACAACTTTCACTATCACTAACAACCACTGCTATCTATTAGCTCAATGGAATCTTTTTCTGCATGGGGACCATTGTACACGCTCTCATAGATGTTGACTACAGCACAGGATTAATAAACTCTTGTCATATACTGTATTTAATGTAACTGGCAATAAGGCGGCAGAGGAAAGGGTCTATCTGCAGGCAGCCTAACCTAGGATGAAGCAAAGCATTCCTGAACTTCCTTTTGTCTGGAAAAGCAAAGGACTTTTGCTTTGAAGTGATGAAACATACTCTAGTGCCAGTTGTGAGCACCTTCCAACATTCTGAAAAATCACTGATTTCTGCCAAACACTATGGCCTGAGACAGAGCATCCGAGCATGGGAAACAATGACCCACAATCTGACAGCGAGCAAATGAGAGAGAGAGAGAGAGAGAGAGAGAGAGAGAGAGAGAGAACCATTGGCTTAGTTGAAATCATGTGATATTCGGCGTCATGTACTACTCCTGTTGCAATATATCGTTCATTTATCAAGTTAAAATTAATAAAAATGTTTGCTTATCTTACAGAACACTCGCAGAATAAGTTACTTGCGATCCAAGATTTTACTTTATTTGGAAATTTACTCTCTATCTAGACTTCCCTCTTATAATTGCTGGCTCTCTGAATGCTCCATAGAGTTAATACAGTAGATATGCTGAAGTCATATTATCATTTATCATTCTAAGAGTTATATAGTAGTATAATTTCCATTCTACTGTTGAAAAAATTGAAGATTAGAAAGGTTCCCCAGGCCCCAGTCTTAGGGCTAGTGAATAACCCAAGATATATACTTCTAATCCCTATTCTAGACTGCTCCCAGAGCTTTGAAATCCAGCTTGGACTAAAGGTGCTATCTGTCCCCATCCTAAACTTAGATTAAGAAGAAAAGAGAGCGGGGCACTTGGGTGGCTCAGTCGGTTAAGCGTCCGGCTTCAGCTCAGGTCATGATCTCATGGTTCGTGGGTTCGAGCCCCATGTCAGGCTCTGTGCTGACAGCTAGCTCAGAGCCTGGAGGCTGCTTCAGATTTTGTGTCTCCCTTTCTCTCTAACCCTCCCCTGCTCATGCTGTCTCTCTCTGTCTCTCAAAAATAAATAAAAAACATTAAAAAAAGAAGAAAAGAGAAAAGTTTACATATTCATTAATTTTCTCTACTAGCCCATTGGCTAGTAAATTTTCTTCTAGAAAGCTTTTATTCAAGAAGTTTTCTGAGTCATATCAGCCTAAAGTTCAATAGGATTATGTTAAATAATATAGAACAAATCTATGGTTTAACACCAATCAAGAGGTAGCTGGGGGCGCCTGGGTGGCTCAGTTGGTTTAGCATCCGATGTCACCTCAGGTCATGATCTCGTGGTCCTTGAGTTCAAGCCCTGTGTTGGGCTCTGTGCTGACAGCCCAAAGCCTGGAGCCTGCTTCAGATTCTGTGTTTCCTTCTCTCTCTGCCACTTCCCTGCTGTACTCTGTCTGACTCTCTCTCTGTCTCTCAAAAATAAAACAAACATTAAGAGACAGCTAAAATCCCAAGTTCCTTAGAAAATTTTCCTCTGGAGAGGTTTCCATGTCCTTCCACCTTTCAAGGTGACTGTTTTCTCTCATTCCTTCATGTTGGTCTCTGGGATTCAGCTCTCTCCAGTGCTGTCACTCATGCCACCATCAATTTGGTGACATTTTCTCTCTCTCTTTCCACGTTGGCGATAATGTTGTTCTGATCCTCATTGCTTTTTTGTTTGGCTCCCTAAACTGGAGGATAATACTCTCATACTTTTGTTCCTAGGCAACGAGTTCATTTCCTATTGCTCTTACAGTAATTCAGCACCTACTTCCCATTCTTTATGGGAAAACAGGACATCTAGTGTTCTAAACACTAAATTTCTTCTCCTTGAGGGCACTCTGGAAGATTATCTGGCTGTTGTGGCCCACATTGTATGCAAAGCCCCAAGCCAACCTCAGTTGCCTTGTTTCTCCCCTTTAGGACTCCGCCCAGATTTAAGGAGCAGCCTCTCTTCCAAGAGAACCCTGCCGCTGGGCTTCAGCCCTCAGCCTTGGCATGTCTACTTACTGTGTCTTTTCCCAGACCACTTGGCCCTCGAGACAGGTCATGACATGCCTGAATTCCTGGTGTTTATATGATTTGGGCCTTTGCTCTGGGAAGTTTTCCTCTTTCTCCTCTCCTGTGGTCTTCCTCCTCCTCCTCCTCCTCCTCCTTCTAATGTTTATTTTATTTTTGAAAGAGAGAGAGAGAGAGAGAGAGAGAGAGAGAGAGAGAGAGAGAGAGAGAGAGTGTGTGTGTGTGTGTGGGAAGGGGAGGGGCAGAGAGAGAGGGAAAGAATCCCAAGCAGGCTCCACACTGTCAGCAAAGAGCATGATGTGGGGCTCAAACTTAAGAACTGTGAGATCATGACCTGAGTCAAAATCAAGAGTCAGATGCCCCCTGGGAGGCCCTTCCTGTGTTTTCATTTCAGTAATCATCCATCAGATCTTAGAAGTCTGATACCTGGCCCCTGATACTCAGAAAATCCACACTTTTACCCATCCAAATCCCAACCAGTATGGTATCCCATTTTTCTGTCTTTTATGACTAGTGTTTATATACTATTATTTTTTTCTAGGACATGGTTTCCTATCATTAGGTTGAATAAGGTCATATCATTCAATGAAGTCACATCCCTATCCTGAAGGTACACACTAGGCATCTGTTCCACAAAACTCTTTTGCTCCACCCCGAGGGTCTCAAGTTGGGATAGTCATACCCTTGTTGGTGAGCAAGGCAGTCTTGGCAGCAAAGGAAGAAAATATTGAATTACTGTTTTCATTTATGTTTTACCAAACAAAAAGTAAATAATAAATTCTATAGCCTCTATTTTTAAAAATTTTTTAATGTTCATTTTTGAGAGAGAGATAGAGTGAGTGAGACAAGGAGGGGCAGAGAGAGACAGGGAGACACAAGATCTGAAGCAGGCACCAGGCTTTGAACTGTCAGCACAGAGCCTGATGCAGGATGGGGGGCTCGAACCCACAAACAATGAGATCATGAAGTTGGACACTTAAGTGACTGAGTCACCCAGATGCCCCATCTCTGTGTCTTGACACTGTTGCCTTTTGTTCAAATGACAAAAGGTGCCATATGACTGTGGTCCATGAGGGATCCTGAGAGAAAGGGCTAGTGGAGGCCTGATAGTCAGCTGGTCACAGTTTGTCAGCAGAGTGGCACATGTTGTCATTTGTGTTTGCCTGGTTCAGTGGATTACAGATATTATCTAGTTTTACTAAATTAAATTAACACGATTAAGGACATACAAAATGGCAGAGAGATAAGTGATTAAGATAATATTGATTATGCTGACAAAAGGGAAAAAAGGGTGAGGTTGACTCTTCTGAGTGCCAAATAAGCTCTCATTGGCCACTGTAGGAGGCAAACACTATTTAATCTGATATCCAATAAGAAGTCAAAATAACATGAATTCCAAAAAACAATCCAAAAAAATTAGGAAGACTACTTGATATATGAATTTAAAGTCATTATTGGGTTAAGAATGAGTCTCAGTTAAGGTTGTATATCTGTGGTTTGAGACATCAACCACTCCAATTAGAAAGACATTTAAAAACCAAGAATTCAAAACATCATCAATATTCTAGGTGAGAGCTAAAAACTATTTTGTACCATTAATATATAGAAGAAAAAATTATTGGGTGCACCTGGGTGGCTCAGTTGGTTAAGTGTCCGATTTCAGCTCAGGTCATGATCTCATGGTTAGGGAGTTCAAGCCCTGCATCGGGTTCTGTGCTGACAGCTCAGAGCCTGGAGCCTGCTTCAGATTCTGTGTGTCCCTCTCTCTGCCCTTCCCCCACTCATGCATGCTCTCTCTCTCTCTCTCTCTCTCTCTCTCTCTCTCTCTCTCTTTCAAAAATACAACATTAAATAAAGAAGAAAAAACTATTAACAAAATAGGACCAAAGGAAATAAAAATTACTTTCTAGTATCTTATTTTTTATCTTATTTTAAAATGTATTCTTTATAGTTCTTATACATGATGTAGATATAAATGCATAATTTATAAATGATGAACTGTGCATGTATAGATGCATTTGTTAAGTACTTTTGTACTGATAGGAATAAATGGCCCCAAAAGACTCTAGAAATGGTATCTTTGAGAGAAGAAAGAAAGAGCAGCATGTTTCTACACAAACTCATATTAAGAACATTTCAAAATCATTGTACAGTGAATAAAAATAAATTAACTTTCCTTGTTGGTCCCCTGGTGATTTTCTCTTTAGACTTTCTTCCTATTTCAATGGCATGTCCATTCTGTTTTTTCCTTTTTAAGTGGAAATGCCAGCCAGGCTGACTTCCTCTTAATATTGTAATACTGTGAAAATAAGGCCAGGCACGTTACATCCCATTCCACACCTTCCGTTGCCCTCCCATCCACACCCCCCCATGGCCTTCAAAGTCCTAAGGGATCCCTTCCTCCCTCTCAGCCCCATCAATTAAAATTGTCCCTGCCCTTACTGGCCCCCTTGCTTGTCACACGTCATCCCTCAGGCTTCGGCTGTTCTCAGATTTTCCCAGATTTTCACGTGGCTGGTGCCTAGACCTACTTGGGTCTTTCTTCAACTATTGTCTTCTTAGTGAGCCCTTCATTGGACACCAGATTCACTCCTGTTCTTTTTCCTTGAATTATTTATCTTGTAGACATTTATGATCATCCCACATAACTATGTATTTATTTACAAATACATTTTATATATAAATACATGAACAAATACATTGTATGCTATCTTTAAAATTAAATTAACTACTTTATTATTGTATTCTTTAACTACTGTCATTTTACAACACATGGAAGGGAAGGTTTGGCTTGCTCACGGCCTAGGATTTCTTGGCAGGGACCAATACTGCCATTTGGATACATGCCATATGAGAAGAGGACAAAAGGTTTCACCAGAAATAATTTGGACTTTCAACATATAAAATATTTAACTTTGAAGAGCTATATGTCTTTAAAATTCCAAGAATGTATTTAGAAAAATTCTCTTTTGGCAAATTTATTTCTTGGAATATTAAAAGGACTCTGTAGAAGGTGCTTAGTAAGGATCTAAGCATTTCCTCACAGAGTTCATGAATACAGAATTGGAAATACTATATATTTTTTAAAATGATTTCATTGATTCTCTATTGCAATAAAAAAGTAACTAGAAGGAAACTTCTGTATAGAGTCATCAGGATACCAGATCTTTGGAATAATTACATTCCAGAGGTGCCATAGAATGATTTAAGAAGTAATATGATTGGGTGAACCCACTGAGGAAAAAAGACATTTTATGGATAACCGTAGAGAAGAGAAACAGAGCTAGGGCAGCATCAATGTTAGAACGCAGTGAGCGTTGGGAACAATTTCTTTCTAACAAAGGAATCTGTCTATCTTTTGGAAGTAGGCAGAACTCAGGGGATGACTGAGGAATTTCTGCAGAAATGTAATCAGATTTATTACCAATCTGCACAGAAAATGTTTACTTTACCGGGAACTGACAGCATGGATATGGTCTTCTCTCGGGGATCAATCTAATTCTGGCCCTCAGGTACCGGAGGAAATAAGAACTTAGAGGGATAATGGTGCCTCAAAGTTATTTCCTCTGCTGTGTTCGCACCACTATTTTATCAGCAAGAAAGGCCTTCGGGAAAGAGGTCATGTGCCAGTTATCACCAGTCACACACACGGCTCGCAGGACATTCCTGAAGCCACACATTTCCAGGACACACTGAGATACTGCACAATGAACCAAATACTTACTTTTGGTCTGCCCTAAAAAGACAGCATTTTAGTCTTCAGCAGGCTACTCAAGAGTCAAATTATCAGAGGGTTGCTGAATAATGGGCCTTGCTTTGGTTTCTGATTTTTCTCAGGTAGAGACACTAGTTACAGGATAAAGTCTATTCTGGTAGCTTAATTGGGCTGGCAGAAATTCAACTTTTTATGATATCATGCATGTATTAAGTTTGTGGGATATAATCTTGCATTCATGATTCTGATGTAAGATACCTCTACCTTCTTTATCAATGGATAAATAGGACATCTTCTAATGGGAATTGATCATTAATTGTTATATTTTGAAATTTGTTATGAGAGAAGAGGTTTTGGCTAATTTTAAGCTCTTTGCAGCTAAGGGCTATACATAACTCATCTTTTCCTTTCTTACAAAATTATATTTAAGCAAAACAGATGATCAGTAAGTTTTTTTTAAATAATGACTCAATCAGTAAATGAAAGATTGGAGCACTTGGGTGGCTCAGTCGGTTAAGCATCTAATTCCTGGTTTTGGCTCAGGTCATGATCTCATGGTTCGTGAGTTCGAGCCCTGCATTGGGCTCTGTGCTGGCAGTGCGGAGCCTGATTGGAATTTTCTCTCTTTTTCTCTCTCTGCCTCTCTTCCTCCTCCTCCTCTCTCTCTCTCAAAATAAATAAATAAACTTTAAAAAAATAAATGAGGACCACCTAAATGGCTCAGTTGGTTAAGCCTCCGATTTCGGCTCGGGTCATGATTTCAAGCTTCCTGGGTTCAGGCCCCACATCTAGCTCTGTGCTGACAGCTCAGATCCTGGAACCTGTTTCAGAGTCTGTGTCTCCTTCTTTCTCTCTCTGCCCCTCCCTGGCTCTCATTAAATAAACATTAAAAGATTTAAAAAAACAAAAATAAAGGAAAGACTCAATTATGAATGAGTATCAGAGACATGGTCTCTGTCTCTAAAAGTCTTAAAATGTAGATGAGGAGACGGTACACAATCCGACAGAAATGAAGCAGTAAAGGACAAATAGGTGGCATAGATGATAGCTTCTAATGAACTCCCTTGGTGGAAAGGCCTCATGGTAGAAGCTGAACTTGAACTGTATGTTGATGAAAGATGAGCAGAATTTCAGCAACCAGAGCAGGTGTTAGAGTATTGCTAGCAGGTTAGTGATGGGGGTAAAGCTCTAGAATTGGAAGTATGTAAGGTGTGGTCTGGGCAGAGTGAAGAGATACGATCAGCAGAAGAAGCAGGTTCAGAAGGCCAAAGGAAGGAATTTAGACCATTTCCTGTAGACAGCGTCAAACTGTACAGTTATAGAATCCATTTTGTAGACTCCAGGAGAGGTGCAAGAGACACAAGTTAAGGACAGACATAGCCACAAATACGTCCACAAAAGTGAAGGCATTCCGATGAATGTGAGTTAGGGTTTGGTGGTTGATTCTATCTCTGTCGGCTAAGCATGGGAGGCTGCTGAGCCCGAGCTCTGTCTTTCATGTTAGACATTCTCCACTGCGCTCAGATAAAGAAAACGATGCCTCTGTGAAGAACTGTCCCCAGACGCTCATCTCCAGGAGCCAGCTTTAGGCAATCCATCTCATTGTCCAGTGTTTACCCATGAGACCTGGAATCTTAGCTGACTCGCTGGCCACTAGACAGCCTCCAGCAGCACTAATTACCAGTGTTTCCCAAGGGCTTCAAATCTATCATGAGTCATGCGGAAAAGTGCTTAATTATTTTCAAGCTTTTAAAAAATCAGAGAGAGAAGACATCATATTCCTTAACACATAACACATAGGACATCAACGTTGTCTCTCTTTTGGTCAAACCATATGATGGAACATAAGATTTCTTGATATTTTAGTGACAGTGAAGAAGTTCATGTGCACAAAAAGAAGTTTTATTATTTTTTTTGTCATCGTTTTGACCCCCTTTTAGGAAGCAGCAAGAGCCAATAAGTAACCAATTTAATTTTTGGCACTGTAGAGAATTATCACAATGTTTTAAGCATGAATTATAAAGACACATGCTTTTTCATAAATCTATAACCACAGTCTTCTAATTTTAAAGAAAGAAGAGACCATTTAAGTTTGGTTGGGTTTGTAGGGAAGACACAGTAGCCCTCACTAAAAAGGTAACTGGCAGGGCACCTGGGTGGCTCAGTCGGTTGAGTGTCTAACTTTGGCTCAGGTCATGATCTCACAGTTAGTGTGTTCGAGCCCCACGTCAGGCTCTGTGCTGACAGCTCGGCACCTGGAGCCTGTCTTCGGATTCTGTGTCTCCCTCTCACTCTGACCCTTCCCCGCCCATGCTCTGTTTCTCTCTGTCTCAATAATAAGTAAAACATTAAAAAAATAATAATAAAATAAAATTAACTTGCTTTAAGAGCAAATTTCAGAAGAAGAATCTATTCAGAATTTTAATGGGGGAGGGGCTGGGGAGCTTTGTTTCTGCTAAGACAGCCTGATCATTTTCCCTGTTGAGCTGTTCAGTCTCACACCTTCGTAGACCAAGAGGGTGTCTTGACCTTGGATAACAGCCATTCTAGAAAAATCTAAGCATGACAGAACTTGGCGTTAATGACTTGGGTAGTTTAGAGAAATAAAAACCAAGGAGCATGTCCTCACACGAGAATAAAAGAGACAAGGTGACTTTCATGTCTCCGGTGAGGTCTGATGTTTCTAAATATGTTCAAAGTTACATTCTTTAACCTGAAACTAATAAAAAAAAATAAAGTTACATCCTTTAAACATGCGTGCTCAGGTAGTTCAGATCAGTTATTCTGAAATGCCTCTCCTTCCTGTCCTAAGGAAACCCCACATCAAGAATCATACAAGCAACTTCTGTTGGTAACTGACCTTGTCTGCGATTCAGGTCTACATCAGAATTATCTACTAGCAGGTGATTTTGTGACTTTTTCTTAGTTTTTTAGTATTTCTCCTGTCTGGACCTCAGATACCTGACTTCCCAATAACCTATGACTGTTCACCTTGATTCTTTTCTTTTCTTTCTCGCTCTGACCTCTGGTAACTACAAATGCTGTGAATCTTTTACCTTGACCTCCTGAACTCCTGACATCTAACTCATGCTCACACTGGGCCCAAAGAACCTCTGCCACTGCTGTCAAATTTTCTAGTTTTGACCTTGACTTTGATTTTCTTGCTGAACTGCCTTTCTTAGACGCTACACGACTGTAGGACCTCATTAAGGGGGTTTGTGGAGTCACTTCCTTGGGAAGTTTTCATAAGAAAAGCTGAATAAACTTGCTTAGGTATATGAGTCTAGCCTTGGACTCAGAAGCATCCTTGTAATTCTATGATTCTTATCAACATTCCTGCTATAAACCCATACAGTATGAGCCTAAAAGCAAAGAATTTCTGTAGGTTACAAAAAATTTATGACAGTGTCGCTCAGGTCCTATTTCAGGTCCCCCTCACATGAGATATGTCACGTATGTGCTGATGTAAGTCATGGAAACTCGAAAGAAATGTGTGAGAACCTCAAACACAGAGGACTTTATTTTGCCTCAAATCATTAAATATTTCTAGTGAGAAATCTCAGTTGACATCCCTTATCATTTGTTTCACCTTTAGAAAGATTTCTGAGCACTCAAAGTCACTTTTATTTAAGTCATTACAGTTTGCTTTTCTGCTCAAGGGATCAAAAAAATAAATCAGGGCTTTCTGAGGTAAGCCTCTCCACATACATCTGTAGGAAGGAGATAGCTGTGGAGACTTCTATGGAGTGAGTCTGGCCCAGAAAGGTGCAAGATGAGAGCATGTCTTGAAAACATAGAACAAGATGAGGTCAGGCATCAGGGAGTCTGGGAAGAATGAGGCACTGGTTAGGCCTCCTCATGTCAACCCACTGTGGGGTGTGTGGGACCCCTCAGAGGTGGGGTGAGGCAGGTATGGGATGGGGCTGAAGGCAGCTCTACTCTTCCTCCTGAGGTGTTGGTTTAGCACCCAGAGCAGCTGGACCGGGGGCCCTGCCTGCCGTCCATGTTGGGCATTTTCCATTGAGCCCAGACAGGAAGAAACAAAACAAAACAGTGGTCGCACAAAGAAGGGCCCCAGATGTGCAGCCCTGGAAGCCGTCTCCAGGCAATTCATCTCACTTCCAACTGTCCAGTCTTCTTCGATGAAAGCTGAAACCCTACCCGACACGCTGGCCACCAGACAGCCCGAGCGGGCATTTCCTTCAGTAGCGCTAATTCCTGCTGTCTTTACAGGATTCCTGACCCAGAAATTGCATCTCAATAGGTAAGAAGTTAAAAAAACACAAACAAACAGGGGAAACAACCCCGGAGATAAAACATTCTTAGGCTCTGGCGAGCTCAGAAATGGCATTTGGAGCACAATTCACACTTGGGCCAGCCAGCTCTGGCCATGCTGATAAGTCATTTCGGGAAAAGCAAATGAATTCATATCTGATAAACCAGCACATTGATAATACCAAATTCCTTTTGCTTTTCTAAGGCTCTATCAGGGAGGGGGTAGATAAGTCTTGCTGTACAAGGGTTGAGGAAGGTAAGATTTACCGTAGATGCTACACAAGGGAATATTTCTCAGTTTCATTGGTTTTGCAGGGTTTATAGAGAAGTGCCCTTCCTCCCAGGTAGCTAGGACATACATTCCTGTCCCCATACCTGCTGCTGTCAGAAGGGCAGCTGGTAGAATCTGTTTCAAAAGTGTCTTGGTTCCAATCAGGAAGGGCAGCTGAGTGGATCTCAGGGGAGTTTTGTTTTGGTTTTTTTATAATGATTTTATTAAATGATTTTGAGGGAGTATATAGGTCCGGTTTTTGAGGGGGTAAATAGGTCAGGTGCTGTCTAAGTGTTAGTTCCCATGATACACATATACATATATACATATGCACATAAAAGTTATTCTCCTTGGGTATTGTCTATTCATCCTTAGCCATTCAGTGACCCCAGGGAAAAGCTGGGTAAATAAATTAGAGATTGGACTGGATTCTGAATGGTAGGTCTTAAAAAGTGACTTCTGATTCCACTTCTAGCCTTAACACTGAATTGTACTTGTGTTTACTCTTTGTGATCTCAAGTGGCAGAACACAAAGTTGTTTTTAATGTTTTTTTTTAATTGATTTTTGAGAGAGGGAGAGACAGCATGAGCAGGGAAGGGGCAGAGAGAGGGAGACACAGAATCCGAAGCAGGCTCCAGGTTCAGAGCTGTCAGCACCTGGATGTGGGACTCAAACCCACAAACCTTGAGATCGTGACCTAAACAGAAGTCAGACGCTTAACCGACTGAGCCACCCAGGCACCCCCAAATGGTAGAACATAAAACGTCAAAACTGCTTAGATAATCTAGTGGCTGCTAGCAAGGCACTAGAAAGAGATACCAGTAGGAACAGATTCTGAGTCTTTCAGGGTAAGTCAAAGATTAGTATATACAAAAGATCTTGGGAGCGCCTGGGTGGTTCAGTTGGTTAAGTCTCCGACTTCGGCTCAGGTCAGATCTCACTTTCGTGGGTTTGAGCCCCGCGTCAGGCTCTGTGCTGACAGCTGGCTCAGAGCCTGGAGCCTGCTTCCGGTTCTGTGTCTCCTTCTCTCTCTGCCCCTCCCCCTCTCATGCCCTGTCTGTCTCTGTATCAAAAATAAATAAAAACATTTAAAAAATTTACAAAAAAAGATCTTGAAAAATGGGTAGGACATAAGCAGACAAAAGTTTTTTTCCAAAAACATCTAATACACGGTAGGCATGCTTAGATACTCATTCATTCATTCATTCACCAGGAAAACCTACAGAAGCACCTGGGATCTAATGGTCCATAAGATGGATTTCCTTGTGTTCATCACATCATGATGTAGCTGTTTAAGGGATACAGACAGGTACAAAGACAGTTATAACCGAGTCTGATACAAACTAAAGAGGACTAGGAGAGAGGGGCGGAGTGCTTTAGCAGCACATAACAGAATGACGAGGAAAATTCCACACTGTGGCTCCCTTTTCGCCAAAAGGTAGAGTTAGTGCTCTCTTATTTTCACAGTGATTTATCAAACTTACTTCTTGGACTTCCTTTGGAGAACTGTCTCATGTAGTTTGGGTCAAAATATTCAGAATCAAGGCTAAATTCATTCTCCTGCTTTGCTCCCTCAAGTCCAAATGAAAGGGTCTTTCTTAAAATAAGGATTCGATTCTGTTGTCCCTCACCAAGCAGGGGCCACGGCACATAGCTTCCGGGCACTTCTCTGGGATCCGTGCTGCTGGTTCAAAGACAGGTCTGAGTCCCAGAGGAAACGCTGCTGGTCCACACACGGAGGCAGACGCTGGCCAGTCTCCCTGTGAGACTGGGGGCAGATGCCTCTTTGGGCCTCCGTTCTCCCTCTCCTGGAAATGAAGAGTTTATTTATTTATGTATTTTAAATGTAATTTATTGTCAAGTTAGCTACCACATAGCAGGATTCTCACACAGAGAATCCAGACACGGAGGCTTTTCTCTCCAGGAAGCAGCTTTATCCCTGAGAGCACTACTCCGTTGGGTTCATACCCAGAGAACTGAGCCCCCAGATGCCATGTGGCGTAGTTTTTTAAAAATATATTTTCCATTTCTTTGTCTCCCATATATGGTGACGTACAAACAGGCAGTCTGATGAAGTGGTCTCATGTTACAAGGTCGTGAGAGAAGTTGTCACGTATGCAAATAGCCAGGTTGCCTTGAGGGGTTTTGGTTGTTGTTTCTTTCTTCCCTTAGGGAGGGGACCCTACCACACACATACAGTGTACACAGTGCATCTTGGCTTTGGGAGTAGACTCGCTTACATACAACACCCAGTGCTCATCCCAACAAGTGCCCTCCTTAGCACCCATCACCCATTTTCCCTTCTCCACACCCCCACCAATCCTCAGTTTATTCTCTCTATTTAGGAGTCTCTTATGGTTTGCCTCCCTCCCTCTCTGTTTGAAACTATTTTTCCCCCTTTCCTCCGGTCTTCGGTTAAGTTTCTCAAGTTCCACATCTGAGTGAAAACATATGAGATCTGTCCTTCTCTGACTGACGTATTTC
Organism: Suricata suricatta; assembly: GCF_006229205.1. Classification (NCBI taxonomy): domain Eukaryota; kingdom Metazoa; phylum Chordata; class Mammalia; order Carnivora; family Herpestidae; genus Suricata; species Suricata suricatta. The sequence goes on along the minus strand of NC_043706.1, from coordinate 16,228,728 downwards.
ATTTAGCATAACACCCTCCAGTTCCATCCATATTATTGCAAATGACAAGGTTTTATTCTTGTTAGTCTTTCTCAAGTAGTATTCCACTGTATATATAAGCCATACCTCATTTATTCATTCATCATTTGTGGACATTTGGGTTCTTTCCATAATTTGGCTATTGTTGATAATGCTACTATAAACATTGGGGTACATGTGCCCCTATGCATTAGCTCTCCTGTATCGTTTGGGAAAAAATAAACAAACAAATAAAGAGTTTTGACTCCATTAACTCTAAGCTTCTTTTCAACCCTCTTACATTCAGAATCTCCTTTTTTGTCTATTTCTTAGGAGATGAGTCTTTGAAATCAATGGTGCTTTTGTATCATTAGAGGGCAGACTTCCCTTGGAGTAGGAAATGAAGGAAAGTTTTGGAAAATTAAAATATTTAATGTGTAGCATTGGATCCTTCTCTTGGTGCATGAGCATCAAAGAGGTACAGACTGGGGGAAGTGGAAATTATGAAAAAGTTGCCCACTAGCCCAGAGCAAATGTCATGATGAATCAAATGCTTGGGGTACAGGAATTGTGTCAAACTACAGGTTCTGTTAGTCAGTTATGAAACCTGTTTATTGCATTATAAATAGCATGAAAAAGAAAATAATGCAAAAGAGAAAATAGGGTGTGCTTCCTATAATAAGAAGAACATTATTTCATAATATTTTGCTTCATATATATGTGTGTGAGACTGTGTACTGAATCACGATATAAGATTCATTTCAAACTGTACATACAGATCAAACATCTTCAGAAGTATTGGTCTAAGGGATCCAGTGTTACTTTTAGAGTGAAAGGTTTGCAATGTTTATAGGCTAATACAGAAATCGTAGTTCACGATCTGGTTGAAGTGGGGCAAGCCTGACACAGATAAACCAGTGTTACAGACTTAATAATCTTGAAGAAATAGAATGCACTCTATTTTATCCACAGACACCAACATCTTTTATCCAGGAACTTATTACACTTTTTTTTTCATTTTATAAGTTTTGTTTGTTTGTTTTGGTCTTTGTAGACTTCGCTATTGGCTTTGAAGTTAGACCTGCATCCAGATCCCAATCCTACCATTCCGCACGAGTATGATGTAGGGAAAATAAATTATCCTGTTTCTGCCCTGTTGCCTTATTTTAAATAGGAGAATTGTACCTTGCACACTGAGTTGTATTTACTCTATCAACTAATGTATGTAAACTGTTTAGTCCAGTCACTAGCACATAGTAAGCTCTCAATAAAGTGTAGTTCTCATGGTTAAAAAGGAATTAAGCATTTTCCTTCTTTAAATTTTTTTTTAATTTTGGAAAGAGAGGGCACACGTGTGCACAAGAGCATGAACAGAGGGAGGGCAGAGAGAGAGAGAGAGGGAGAGAGAGAATTTCCCAAGGAGGCTCCAAGCTGTCAGTGCAGAGCCCAACACAGGGCTTAATCCCATGAACCATGAGATCATAACCTGAGCCAAAATGTAGAGTCAGATGCTTAACCAACTGAGCCACCCAGGTGTCCCACAAAAGTTTCCTCTTTTTTAATTTAGGAAGCCAAAGTGCAGGACAAGCCATGGGACGGCGGCAGATGAACCAACACAGAGATCCACCATAAAGCAGATTGGATCTTTGTCCTTACCTTCCTCCTTCCCTCCCTCCCCCACCAGAGAGGCAAGGTATTAGGTGAGAGTAATAAATTAGCACAGAGAGCAAGGAACAAAGGCTGCTCTCAGCAACCATGCACCTGCTACTTTAATCTGGCTAAGAGACTGTATCATTTCTGGGCCGTTTTCCAGGTGAAAACCTTAAGAACATGATGTCTCTGTTTAGCGTGAATAAGTTGGCTGCTGACGTGGGACAATTCACTGCTCTGAATGGGATCCTATGTCTCACCTCTGCTTCAGGCCACAATGCCAAAGCATAACATAAGAAGTCATGTACACGCAGTGGCATTTAGAGTGCCCATGACAGAGGAATCCCGTATAGGTAATACAGTTGGTTTCAAGTCTCCAAGTCTTGTCATTTGTGAAGAGCACCAACTGGAGGTAGTGAAATTCATGTGACATTCATGAAACCTGGAATATCCTTTACCTTTTTAAAAAACAATTTTACATTTTTAAATCTATTTTAGAGAGACAGAGTGTGAACAGGGGAAGATCAGAGACAGAGGGAGACACAGAATCTGAAGCAGGCTCCGGGCTCTGAGCTGTCAGCACAGAGCCCTACGCAGGACTTGAACTCACGGACTGTGAGATCAAGACCAGAGCAGAAGCTGGATGCTCAATTGACTAAGGCACCCAGGTGCCCCTGGACTATCTCTTATCTTAAGGCCATCTTGTCCCCTGCCTTATGGTCAGCAATCTCAACTGACCTCTACAGACTTGGCACTTTCCAGAGATTGAGCTCATGGTCTTTCAAGTTACCTGTGCTGGTGGATAGATTGATAGTTTGCCTAAAGCATGACAGAATTATATAATAATTTAAAAAATTATTTATTTATGTTGAGAAAGAGAGAGAGCATGAATGAGGGAGGGACAGAGAGAGAATCCCAAGCAGGCTCCACACCGTCAGCACAGAGTCCTATGTGGGGCTCAATCTCCCGAACCATGAAATCATGACCTGAGCTGAAATCAAGAGTCAGACGCTTAACCAGCTGAGCCACTGAGGTGCCCTTGAATTATATAATTTTTGAGTTGCAAGACATTAGAGAGATCATCTAGAATAAATCCTTCATTTTACAAAGGAAACAAAGCCAGACATATTAGATTATCTGCTTAATTTTGTCACGTAGTCAGTGTGTCTCAGGGCATGAACTCAGACATTCTGTCTCCAAGCCCAGTACCCTTCCCACTGCATTCTAAATTCCCAACAATGGATATGAAGTAATGGTATCCCCTGTAGTTCAAGGTCATTGCAAGACTACTCAAAGTGGCCTTCACAAAGCGGGCCTGTCAGTACTCACTCAGCCTGGCTATGGGACAGACTTTCCAGATGGGCCTGGAAACTGGGCTTTCTGAAACGCAACATCTCACATTTCTCTCTAATGAACAAACAAGGTCTGACCCCCTTTCTGAAAGGCATTTGACTACATGCTTCAAACTCAGTGAATATTCATGACTTTTATCTTCACTCCTAGAAATTAATCAAGAACTATCTGGGTAAGAGCAGAGATGTACCTACTGAGATAACATGGTGTTGTTTCTATAACAACAGGATCTTGGACCCAGGGGAATTGTTTAAGTAAAGGTGATATATTTATGCATGATCATTTATTTCACAACCAAAAAATGGTATTTTAGAAAGTAACATCCGATAACTTGGGGGGAATGTCCTTGATGTATAGCTCAGGAAAATCGCTTCACAAAAGTATACACAGAATGATTCTAATGCTATAACAAAAATCAATATGTTTACCTTTTTTGTTTAAAATAAGGACTCAGGTTAGATATTCCAATATATCATGAGTGGGCGGTAAAATGCCTGGGTCATTAGTATTTTTGCTTTTGGGTTCTGTTGTATTTTCCAAAGTTTTGAACATAGATATACATTATTTTTGTAATGAGACAAAATGATTTAAGGTTAGAGTCTGATTTCTTCCTTTACTGTGCTTGTGGGGTAGTCCCAGTAAGCTAAAGGTGTAGGGAGATGTACTCCAGACCTTAAGTGGGGGTCCAGTGGTGAGAACAACAGAGGATCATACTCTGCAGATTGATTATATGTAAGGTTTCTAGTCCTTTGGATCCTACTGTAAACCTCATCAGACACAAGATATTTTTAAAGGTTTTAAAAAAATGTTTTGTTCCAGCCTACCTGAAGGTAAGAGGTCTGAAACTTTTAAATTTTTTTAAGCTTATTTATTTATTTTGAGAGGAGAGCATGAGTAGGGGTGGGGCAGAGGGATAGGGAGAGAGAGAGAATCCCAAGCAGGTTCTGTGCTGTCAGTGCAGAAGAGCCTAATGCAGGGCTCAAACCCATAAACCATGAGATCATGACCTGAGCCGAAATCCAAAGTCAGATGCTTACTGGACTGAGCCACCCAGGTGTCCCTGGAAAATTTTTTAGATTAGGATCCAATTAGGCAAGAAAAACCACCTCTTCTCTGTCTATTCCCTGTTTCTTTTCTTTTCTTTTTTTTTTTTAATATTTATTTATTTTTGAGAGAGAGAGACAGGTCATGAATGAGGGAGGAGCAGAGAGAGAGGGAGACACAGAATCTGAAGCAGGCACCAGGCTCTGAGCTGTCAGCACAGAGCCCAACACGGGGCTCAAACTCGTGAGCTGTGAGATCATGACCTGAGCTGAAGTCAAATGCTTAACCAACTGAGCCACCCAGGTGCCCCTCTTTTTTTTTTCTTTTTAAGTAGGATTCACACTCAGTGCAGAGCCCAGCACAGAGCTTGAACTCACAGCTGTAAGATCAAGTGGTGAGTTGAGATCAAGAGTCAGATGCTCAACTGATGAACCACTTAGGCACTATTCCCACCTTCTATTGATCACATAAAATTGGTGAGAAAGAAAATAACACATCACAAACTTCTTGCTGGTGATTTATAAGGATCATTTACTTCCTGTATGTGAAAAACATATGAGTCTATCCACCTGATTTCAAGTTATACATCCATGTATAAACCTAAAACCAACGAGGTAATGTTGCTACCTTATCTTGTTAGTAAGTTGCAAATTACTTAAATAGAACAAATGTATAAATAGTACGTTGCACTTGGAGATTTTACCATCCAAGCACCTTGGGGGACGTATACCTGCTCTAGCACAAAGATGTGGGTGAGTCATATTTGAATCAGAACACATGTACCTTGGTGGAGTAATTGGGAAATGATAGGAAAAAAAAAAAAAGCTTGATACCTAAATGCATCACTGCACAATCAAATAAACTACATCAAACTAGATTGGAAATAATGAAGCCAGACCAAGAGTAATTTATCATCGAAAAGCAAAAATGACAGCTATTGAAAACTCTGCAACCAAAACAAAAATGTTGAGGCACTGCTTTGAAAGTCACCTTCTCGAAATGTACGGAATTCCAAATATCGACATGTATGCCCACACTGCAGGGCCCACAGAGTGTGGCCACAAAGCTCCATTTAAAAAAATTTTTTTTTAAATTTAGTTTTGAGAGACAGAGAGAGACAGCACGAGCAGGGGAGGATCAGAGAGAGAGAGAGGGAGACACAGAATCTGAAGCAGGCTCAGGCTCTGAGCTGTCAGCACAGAGCCCAACCAAGGGCTCGAACCCACAAACCAGGAGATCATGACCCGAGCCGAAGCTGGACGCTTAACCAACTGAGTCACCCAGGCTCCCTTCCATTTTTTTTTTAATAGAATATGAACTTAGAGTGTCAGTAAAATCCACTAATAAACTATTCTTGGTTTATGGCTGTGACGTTTGCGTAACTTTTGATAATCTGCTTAGCAAATTGGCTCTGCATACAACGGAAATCAGTGGCCTTGCTCTGCTCCTGACTATAAGCATTCAGGAAAGGATTCTCATTCTGGAATCGGTGCTCTGTTTGAGCACCTCCTCTGTCATCACTCTGCCCAATCAGTCCTATAGATTACTGTGGGGTTAGAGGATTCTCGATCAATGTCAAGTATGGAAATGAGGGAGGTTCTGACTCATGGGTTCACGCAGGGCCTCTGAACTTTGGCCTCAGGGGTCAGGGGTCAGAGAAGAAGCTTTTTCTAGAGCATACAAAACCCCAGACAGCTTTTCTCCTTTTTATGTTTGTTCTTTCCTCCTTTTCTATGTCCCTCCCCCTGCTCAAGGTCTACGTAGTGACAGAAAATTGTTTGTCAACACTCCATGTTGGTGTTTGTTTTTTCTCCTGATGACTTTACATGTTTTTGATTCTTTCTATTTCTTTTAATTTTTCATTTTTGGTTCTTTTGAAATAAGCCATCTCTCATCTCTTGAATGACTTTCTTTTTCAATGGCTATGCACCCGCAATCTACAGAAATAAAGGTGGAGCTTTCTGATTAAAAAAGGAGAGAGAGAGAGAAGAAATTGGAACCCTCTTTAATAGCCTCCATCTTCAAGGAATTAGTGATTACTAGAACATTCTTAACTGGGCTCAAGCAGAAAACCTAGGGATCCTAACCACTAGACAGGCCCTGTGATGCCTGGGCCTTCAAAGTGTTTGAGAATTAGCTGTGATTTGTGGAATGGGTGGAGGATATTACCTCCAGCAACTGCAAGGGCCTTGCATAACCCCTGTCTTTTTTTTTAAAAAATTTTTTTAATGTTTTATTTATTTTTGAGAGAGAGAGAGAGAAAAAGACAGTGTGAGCAGGGGAGTGTCAGAGAGAGAAGAAGACACAGAATCTGAAGCAGGCTCCAGGCTCCCAGCTGTCAGCACAGAGCCCAACACAGGGCTCGAATCCATGAACTGTGAGATCATGACCTGAGCTGAAGTCGGATGCTCAGTGGACTGAGCCACCCAGGTGCCCCAACCCCCATCCTTTTAAACATGGTTTGGCTTGTCCAACGTCATCTGGCCCTGACAGGTCACATGGCACCCTCCAGGGACAGAGGAAAATGGAACAGAAGCAGTGGTCTGGAGGCCAGACTCTGAGGCGACTTAAGGCTAACAGACTTGAGGGCGCCCCTTGTCGCCCCTGCCCTGGGCAGGGGCCCTGCTAAAGCTGCCTGGTCTGCATGAGTCAGGCCGTGGCACCCTTGGACATCGGTGATGTTTGGGTTCTGGCCCCTCCTTCCTGCTGCCTTCTCTACCCTGTATGGCCTCTTCGAGCTTTTCTCAAAGTTTCTTGACTTTTTTCCTGCTGACACTTGCACTCAGAAAAGGTGCTGATCTCTTTCTGACGCATGACTCTTGGCTTAGGCTGATCACCACCTTTCTGGATGGAATTGACCGTGTCCCATTTTCCTCCAATGGTGCAGGGAAGGTCATGTCCCCTGGCAGAGAGGGGAGTGATACTTTGAGAACTAGGACAATTTCTCAGGTTCCCTGACATCACAGGACTGTTCCTGCCTTAGACAAGGTCTGCTTCGGGGGAGGAATGGTTGAAAGGTACAAACTCAAGCTGGAAACTACCACTGGCTACTGTCAGTTGTCAAAGAACTCCCAACAATGAATCCGGATTTTTCCTCTCTCTCTCAGGAAAGGACCTGGGCCTATCCAGAAGTGCCTCGCAGTGTGGTATCGTGGTGAGCATAGCTGCCTTCCAGAAGTGCCTCTGTCATGTCTTCACTTACACTCTCCTGGCTAGAGGGAAGGACCTGGGCAAGTGGCCTGAATTCCCTGGGCCTCGGTTTTCCTCATCTATAAAATGGGTAATACAAAAATAGCATCATCTTTTAGGAGAATTAACCGGGACAATATGTGCACAAAGGCATTTGGAAGAACTCTTGACACACAGAAATCACACTTGGGCCCCGTGACTGCTGCCCTCTGAGGCTTGAAGGTAAAACGTTGCCATCTAACTTTGGAGGACTGCCTCCAGTGGAGGTCGTCGTTTTTGTTTGTTTTGAAACTGAAAGGATAGAAGTTAAGTAGTAGGCCATCTTTACCCACTTGGGGCATCTGGGGATCCCCAGGCAGGGGCTTATTTCCAGGAAGCCTCTTTGGCTTTGAAGTGGTTCTCAGTCCCGGCCAGCACATGAACATGAGGTTGCATTTCCTTCCCTCAGCCCTTTCCAACACAAGTACTTAATTGTCCGGCTTGGTTCACCA
>NC_043706.1:16193924-16220904 GCF_006229205.1 Suricata suricatta | reverse complement strand
GAAAGGAAAGGAAAGGAAAGTTAAGTTTGAGGATATGGTCAATTGGGCAAAATAAGGTTAATCCACAAAATCCAAATAAACCAATGTATGTGTCCACCACAGTTGCTTTGGCTGGAGAGTGTCCTAGTACGGATCATCTATTAATATTGAAATCATATGTTTCTGTCTCTCAGTCCTGCTACATTCAGCTTCTTGTAGTTTCTAGTGTCCTCTGTGTATCCCTAAAGCCAACACGAAGGTTCCAGGGATATGTGATCTCCTTAGCTGGTGACATACTTACCCTTTGGTAACTGAGACAAGTCAGGGAGGGTCAAGAAGAGGGTTTCATTCTACAGATAGACTCATAGGAAGGACAAGCCCACATAGCATCTGGGAAAAGAAGCCAGGCGTGTCTGTGTCTTCTGGAGCCTAGGATCCTGCGTAGATCTCCACTCCGATGTCTCTTGTTGATGCGGTGATTTCTCTGTCCATTTCTGTCTTAGTTCCAGCGGCTATAACAAAATTCCATAGGCTGGGAGGTTTATATACCATGGAATTTATTTCTTACAGTTCTGGAGATGGAGAGATGCAAGATCAAGGTGCCAGCAGATCCTGTGTCCAGGGAGAGTCTGTTTCCGGGTCACAGACAGCCAACTTCTTGTTGTATCTTCAACATGTTAGCTAGCTCTCTGGCCTCTTCTTGTAGGGACCCTCTTCCCATTCATGAGGGCACCACCCTTGTGATCTAATCACCCACAGGTACCGTGTCCAGATACCCACCACACTGGGATTAGACTTTGTATATATTCATTTTGGGGGACACAAACATTCAGTCTATTGCAGTATCTCATCAGTTTTTAATGCTACCAACACCCTTTCATACTTTCTACCTCTGCCTCTGCTAACCAGGACCCAGGATGGCTGCCTGAGGGCTGAGGGTGGGGAAAGACCCACACGTTTCTTCCCAAAGCTTTGGCATCATGCCCGGGCACGGCAGCAGCCCCTGCCTACTTCCAGCCACTCATCCTGCACCTAAAAAGGCTGAGAACAAGTTACCAACACAATCTACCATCCAAGTCCCAATGGGATCTCTCCAACGTGCTGTGACATTGGATTAAACAGCATGGGAGTCAGAACTTGAAACAAGGTGATTTTCATTCTCACCCTGGTGACAATCTATCAACAAGCATGGCGAAGCCTGGGACATGGGAAGTCATGTTTCTAAGATGAGCCTACCAATATTCCCAGTTCCGGGACTCTGTCCTACCCACCCCTCCGTAGCTACAGCCATCTCTCCTGTCCCCCACAAATTTCTAGGCAATTGCACACTATTGCTAGTGAGAACGGGATAGAAACATTCACCCCAAGACAAAGGAAGTCTCCTAAGGTACGCACCAGAGCTGCAGGACAGAGCGCTGTATTTTTCCCGTTTTATCTCATCTCAGCCTTAGGTTCAGAGTTGTCTCCACTCCACAAGATGGGGAGAGAAGAAAGGGACACGCAATCCACAAGGAAAGAGAACTACGAGGAAAGAGAAAAGCTGTGAGGACAGAGAGCAGTTGAGTTAAATACTGAAATGCTGTTTGACTAAGCAAACAGTCTGCTACTTCTCCTGTCGGAATCTCTGCTTGCTTTGTCTTAACCCTGTCTCTTCGGGGCAGGAGAAGAGGGCCTGAGCATGGGAAGTCACCCTCCGTGCAGCCCTCTCTCCCTGCACCTAGCTACATACCCCTCCCCGCAGCTCCCGTGAAAAACCTGTCACTGCAGCACGTGCCACACTACAGTGACATTGGCTCTTGCTCATGGAAGCCAGAGCCCACTCAGGTGTCAGACCGACTTATTCATCTTTATACTTGAGGGTCCAGCCACTAGTATGTTTAAGAAATAATGCTTGAAAGGGGCTGAAAATGTTCCTCTGATGAAACACAATAAAACAAATATTTTTTGCTATTTGTCTAGCTGATTAAAAATCTTTAAATTAGGGGCAGTTGGGTGGCTCAGTCAGTTAAGCCTCCGACTTTGGCTCAGGTCATGACCTTGAAGTCTGTGAGTTCAAGCTCTGCATTGGGCTCTGTGCTGACAGCTAAGAACCTGAAGCCTGCTCCGAATTCTGTGCCTCCCTCTCTCTGCCCCTCCCCTACTCATGCTCTGTCTTTCCCTCTCTCTCAAAAATAAGTAAGCATTAAAAATTTTTTCAAAATCCTTAAATTAGAAGCCATATGTAACTTGCATGTGCTATGTCTCTCTCTCTCAAATATAAATAAGCATTAAAAAAAATTTTTAAATCCATAACTTGGAAGTCATGTGTAACTTACTCTTTCTATTCCTGTGGCCTCTGAGAGGATGTGATGACCTTTACTAGAGATAGAGCAAGACAGACTGCATGCAGTACCTCTGTTGACATATTGGCAACTAGGAACCATACCAAAGGGCAGTATTGTTGTGGCTGAGTGTGTCCTTCCCTGCTAGAGCGAGATTTGAAGTTGGCAGGTCAGGGCTACCCTAAGACCCCCAGCGATCTGCGCAAGAGGCACTGAGAGTTTCTGGTCACAAGTGAGCTGTGAGAGAGCCCAGTCTATATTTTGTCAGAACAAAATGCGCAGAGGGGACCTTGAGGTTTAAGCACCACACAGCCCTCAAAACCAGAATCGATCCTGGTGTGAGAGTTCATCTTCCCTGTGCTCCATTTTTCCTGTCTAAGCTTTCCTGACCAGTTGTCATAAAGTAGTTATGGTTGGAACAAGATTCCTGTAAACAAATTGTTAGCCAAAACAATAATAACAACAACAAAAAACCTCTCATGGTTTTTAAAACTTTTTTTAATTTTTTAAAATTTTATTTTATTTTAATTTTTTAATGTCTTTATTTTATTTTGAGAGGGAGAAACAGAGAGTGAGCGGGGAGGGGAAAAGAGAGAGAGGGAGACACAGAATCTGAAGCAGGCTCCAGACTCTGAGCTGTCAGTACAGAGCCGGACGCAGGACTGGAACCCACGGACTGTGAGATCATGACCCAGCTGAAAGTCGGACGCTTAACCGACTGAGCCACCCGGGTGCCCCTAAAAGTTTTATTTTTTAGAGAAAGAGAGCGAGCATGATTGGGGGAGGCGCAGAGGGAGAGGGAGAGAGAGAATCCCAAGCAGGCTCCATGCTCAACAAGGAACCCGGTGTGGAGCTAGACCCCACAACCCTGGGATCGTGTGACCTATTTTGGAATCAAGAGTCCGAAGTTCAACTGATTGAGCTGCCCCGGTGACCCCTCTCATGGCTTTTAATACAGCACATCTAAAATCCATCTTATCTCAAATGACTTCAAGTGAATAGAGGAAGCAGGGCACAAACTAGACATTATCTTCACCACTGTCTCCACGGCTTCACTGTGACCCCAAAACTCCCCATCAGCTTCTTGCTGGGTCTCTTCCCCTTCTGCATTCCTGTTCCAAAAGACCTGTTTTCACAAACCAAGAGAAAGCCAAAGAGGATTTCAGCTTCTGTGAAATGGTACCCCATTTGCTTTTTTGCCATTTCGATGTGCGAAAGCCTTCGTAGGAAGCCTCTACTTCCAGACAGTGGGGGACCCCGTATTCTTCTTATTATTATTATTTAGCTGGGTCCGTTCTGCTCAGAAAGGCATTTGGAGTGACTGCTTGTGGAACTGCTCACCATTGTGAGGGAGACAATCAAAGGATGTCTGATAAGGATCTCACGACAGATTTTTCTCCAGCTCAGGCACATTGGCATCACAACTTTCCAAATTTGCATTCTACCTGTGGCTCCTTGGAGCTAGCTGAGACCCTTTGCCAACAGAGGACATTGTTCCCTTATTTCTAGGGGCTGCAAACACTTACCGGATTATTGCAGATATTGTCCTGAACTGGCAAATTCTCACACGACTAACTGGCAGCTCTAAATCTCTGGTTGTTCAAAGGATTTTTGAATGGTCTCGATGGTTTAGGAAAGCCTCTCTGACTGAGGACCATGTGATCAGGTACCATGTCATCTGTGTTCAACAAAAAGCAGGTGTGAACCCATGTGTGTAAAACAAATTTGGATTCTTTTCTAAAAGGTTGATTGAAAATGATGCTGTGCTTTATGGAATAGTCACAAGAGAATGGGAATGTTTTTGGCCATTTTTCTGTCACTGGATACTTTCAACAGAGGCTCATTTAAAAAAAATTTTTTTTAATCTTTTTTTTTATTTCTTTTTGAGAGACAGAGAGAGAGAGCGCACAAGCAGGGGAGGGTCAGAGAGAGAGGGAGACACAGAATCTGAAGCAGGTTCCAGGCTCTGAACTGTCAGCACAGAGCCTGATGCGGGGCTCGAACCCACGAACTGTGGTGACCTGAGCAGAAGTCAGACGCTTAACCGACTGAGCCACCCAGGTGTCCCTCAATGACCATTTTTAAATATAGTCTAAAGGGTATGTTAATGTAGGTTGAAAACTACACCAGATTTTTTTTAATGCCAACTCTATGATACAATCATTCTATGGCGCCTTTAAGTAAGAGCAACCTTATACATTAGACATATGGTTCAATTAAGGAAATTTCAAGTTATATGCCATACTAAAGGAATGTCTGTTGGTTGAAAGAAAACTCTTGTTTATGATTGGCTAAGCAACTGTATTTATGGTATGTGTGCTATATGTAAGGTGTTCTAGGAGGCATTTTGGATAGCGAGAAAATAATTACTTGAACTGAACTATCTACTGAAGGAACAAGTCATAGGTATATAGAAATTAATTTTAGAAATTAATTTTTAAATACCAAATGGTTTCCAAAAATTTTACAGGTGATGGGGAGGGTCATGTCAAGGACAGAGCATTCCAGACAGTAATGCTGAGGAAATCTTTCATTAAGGAAGTGGTGTCTGGCCTGTCCTCTTTGAAGAAATTTTTTATCTATGTGTTCTCACTGCTTCCATTTAACTGTATATTTGAGGTTAATCAGAAAATGATCGGGGGACCCCTGCCTGGCTCAGTCAGCTGAGCTTCCCATTCTTGATTTAGGCTCAGGTCATGATCTCACTGCTTGTGGGATCAACCCTGCGTTGAGCTCTGTACTGACAACACAACGTCGGCTGGAGATTCTCTCTTTCCCTCTCTCTCTGCCTGTGTCTCGCTAGAGCATGCGAGTGTGCTCTCTCTCTGAAATAAATAAATAAACATTAAAACAGAAGGAAGAAAACAGTCCAAAATAATAGTTCATGTTGTTGCTTCCTCTGTCACTCAGAGGATGACAAAAGTAAACAGAAACGTAAAAGATAATCCAGACGCAGACTTGCAGGGCAGCTAGAATTTTTAAAAGGTAAACAGGATGGAAGGACAAAGTTGTTTATTGACAACCCATATCTTCAAGAATCTCGATAACGAATTAACATCTTGATTCCATTCATTCAGTTTGACCTGAAGTATTTTCAACATAACAGTCACCAAGAGAAACAGCTGGAGGCAAATTATTGCCTCAGACACTCTCGGTCAGTATCAACAAAAGGGATGATGATTGCAACATTTCAAAATTATTGAGAATAGCTAGTGAGGTTCCCCTGACACAAATGTGAATAATAAGGAAGAATCTCAGAGACTGAAGTGCATTTCTGTATTTTGTAACATTTGGTAACATAAGGCGCCTTCATTTTCTGTCCAGCATATGTGCCATCTTTTCTATTAGCATAAAAATTCCAATGACCCTTAAATAACCCAGATTCGGTGACAGAACATGACTAAGATTTGGTTAACATTAAATAGATAAACAAAATTCTATTTTATCTCTTCCTTTGAAAGTCAAATAGCTTCTGCAGGCCACTCATATACAGTTTTGGTAGAAGATTTCTCCTTCTTGAAAAGATCTGTAATAGTATAAAGTAGTATTGTTTAGAATCCAAATGTTTGTTACTAATTAGCTTCATGATAGAATGATAGTTTCCACATTTTAAATATTTTATTAGAATTAATAAGATAAGCTTCCCACTTACTTAATCTGTTCTTTAAAGTAATTGTGTTTCAATTATTTTTTTTGGTTTTGATATTTTGGACAAGGCATAAAAAGGCACAATTGACCAATAATAAACACCCAATTTCATATATTTGGGGAAAATTAAACAGATTACAATTATCTGTAGAGTATGCACTCAGCCTAGTGCTAATTACTTTTTTGTGTATAAAGAAATAAGCCTTGGTCCAGACCCTCAAAGTACTTCCCATCTTGCTAAGGAAAGAAGACTCCTACAAGTGACCTCATTAAGCAGTAAGATCTAACTTGAATGATTCAGGATGATAATGCTTCAGGTTAGAAATACATAAATGGGGATCAGATCCATGAGGAAATGCATAAAACAAAGACAGACCTGAAGTGGCCTTTGAGACAGATTCCATTCTCAACAGGCTTGAGGGCAACAAACATTGGAAAGAGGCCATTCTGTTCATGGCCAGTGAGAAATGATCACTTCATCAAACAAAGAAACAGAAAGCAGAATTAAGAAGAAACAAACACAGAATATTCACAAGTGAACGTTCACAGAGTGAATCCATAGCTAACAGGTGGCCAGGCAAAGATAGGCTTTGAAATTTAGGCAGAAGAGTCTAGAATGGTATGAGGGATGCTTGACTCCAGTACAATTCTGAGGAACCCTGGAGAGCCACCAGCTGGACAGGGCATTTTACAGCTAGTATAAAATGATGTGGCTTTATTTTCAGCTACACTATAGAAGTAGGTTAGGAGATATTTCATTCTAAGTAACGCCTCTAAGTTTGCTTGTTAAACCTGTAATGTTTTTTTTTTAACTTTCAGTGATTGCTGATGATTGTTTTCTAGTCTATGCTAAAAGACATTAGGAGCCAGAGAGCCCTTCAACCATTTGAAATCTGACAGCTTGCTTTTTGCTTTGTTATTTTTTTAATTAAAAATTTTTTAATGTTTATTTTTAAGAGCAAGCACAAGAGAGAGAAGGATACAGAGGATCCAATGTGGAACTCAAACTCACGAACTGTGAGGTCATGATCTGAGCCGAATTCAGATGATTAACTGACCGAACCACCCAGGTGCCCCCTTTTTGCTTTGTTTTTAAGGAAGTCTTCTGCTTGGGACTCTAATTTGTTACATGTATTTATTATAGTCAGATACGGCAACTGTTAGGTAAAATAACTAAGAACACAGACCTTAGAGTCAAAGTAAGATTGACTTAAACCCCAGTTCCACTTCTTACCAGTATATGACCTTCAAGAAGTTGTTCTACATACCCGTGCCTCAGTTTCCTTATATACAGAATGAGGACGAGGATGATGATGATAATGATGGTAATAATAGTAACCACTTGGAATTAAATATCTATCTGTCTAACGATCTATCATCTATCTATCTATCTATCATCTATCAGCTAGTTAGCATTTGGAATAGTACTTGAATAGAAGAAGTCATCAATAGGTATTAACTATGATTATTTTATAGTAGCAAAAACGGCCCCAATATTATACTGTAATAAAATGTACAAGCATTTTATTGTATCTACAAAGAACACGCTAACATCTGGATATTGGATTAAAAAGTTTGAGGACCACGGGGCCAAAAATAGGAAGCAATTATAATTTGTGTTCAAAAAGTGACAAGATGAAAATAATTTTTCAGGAAGACTAGTGAGCCGCCTTCTTCTTTAAAGGTATTTTCACTGCCTACGTTTTATCAAAACAATCTTGTCCATCCCCATGGCTTTATATATAGTATTTTGTATAAGCTGACATCCAAGTTCTTATCTCCAAACCTGACCTCTTCCTCTAATTCCTAATCTGTCTATTCAATGGCTTACTAGAGACCCATTACTCCTTCAGGGAGCCCAGGGCAATGCCAAACTCAGCTGTTGTCCAAATCCATCACATTGATAGACTCGAATAGATTGGTTCTCAGAATATAAATTCCTATCGCCAGCATCAGCATCACCAGAGAGCATGAAATAAAGTATTTTAGAAATAAAAATACTTGAGCCCTACACCAGGCCTATTGAATCAGAAATTTGGAGGTGGGTGGGTGGAGGGAGGGACAACAATTTGTGTTTTAAATTTTTTTAATGTTTATTCGTTTTTGAGAGACAGAGAGAGACAGAGTCAGGAAGGGGCAGAGAGAGAGAGGGAGGCACAGAATATGAAGCAGGCTCCAGGCTCTGATCTGTCAGCACAGAGCCTGACATGGGGCTCATGCACTGTGAAATCTTGACATCATGTGCTGAGCCAAAGTCAGACCCTAATCAACTGAGTCACCCAGGCGCCCCACAATCTGTGTTTTAATAAGCCCAGGTGAGCCTAATGCATGCTGGAGTTTGAGAACCACTGGACTAAAACTAAGGCTTAGACTTTGTTCTACACCTAGTTTGTCACTCAGAGCTGTCAGCACAGAGCCCAAGGTGGGCTCGAACTCATGGACCAAGAGATCATGACCTGAGCCAAAGTGGGACCCTTAACTGACTGAGACACCCAGGCGCCGCTAAAGTAGATTGGGCTCCCAATTCAATATGACTCGTGTTCTTATAGGGAGATAGCGTATGAGACACAGAGACACAGGGAGAAAGCTGTGAGAAGACAGAGGCAGATGGAGTAATGCAGCCACAAGCCAAAGAATGCCTGATGCTACCAGAGGCTGAAAGCAGCAAGAAAGGAACCTCCCACCAGGCTTCAGAGAGAGCATGACTCAGTTGTCACCTTGATTTCAGACTCCTTGCCACCAGAACTGCGAGACAATAGATTTATGTTGTTTTATACATTTTTCCCTAATATTTATTTATTTTTGAGAGAGAGAGTACAAGAGATGGACAGGCAGAGAGAGAGAGAGGGAAATACAGAATCCGAAGCAGGCTCCAGGTTCTGAGTTGTCAGCACAGGGCCCTACACAGGGCTTGAACCCATGAGCCACAAGACCATGACATGAGCCAAAGTCAGACACTTAAACAACTGAGCCACCCAGGTGCCCCTAGATTTATGTTGTTTTAAGGCATCCAATTTGTCATATTTTATGAGATCCATAGGGAACTAATAATACACCTCTCCTGATTTCCAAATTCAGATAAACTGGAATGTAAAATAAACCTTTCAACTGAATTCAGAGATCTCAATAGTTTCAATAGTTTGGTCTCAATATCTGTAAAATATTTTATTAAAAATAGTTCTTGGTAAATGTCTTCCATCAGAGCCACATGATCTTCTGTCTTGCGGACAGTAATTTATTTTATTATTTCTCTGTTAGTTATTTACATTAGTTTTCATTTTTTTCCTTCTATTCTCAATAGAGTTATCATAAACATCTTCATGTGGGGGTATTTCTCTACTTCTCTGACTATTATTTTAGAATACATATGTAGAAATAGAGTTAGTGGGTCAAAGGGCATAATTTTTTAAATATGATTATTGTTAGTTTTCCTTTATTTATTTTGAGAGATAGCAGGGGAGGGGCAGAGAGAGAAGGAGAGAGAGAATGCTAAGTAGGTTCCATGCTGTCAGCACAGACCTGACACAGGGATCCATCCCACATACTATAAGATCATGACCTCAGCCAAAATCAAGAGTTGTACACTTAACTGACTGAGCCCCAGGTGCCTCTTAATATTCTTAACACATGTCATCAAACTGCTTCCCATAAATGTGGTAATGATTTAGTATTTGCACCTAACATTAAAAAAAGAGCCATTTTCAAAACTGTATCCCAGCATTCAGAATTTCCGTCAAAAAGTATGCTCTACTAATTTGACTAGTAAGGGATTTATCATTTTAATTTTCATTATCTTGAATAGTGGGGTAGAATTTTACCCACCCCCCCTCTGCCATGTTTATTAACTCCTACTTCTTCTATGATGCTTTTATTCATACTTTTCATTTTTAAAAATTTTATTTTATTTTATATTTTAATGTTTTATTTATTTATTTTTGATAGAGAGAGATAGAGCATGAGACGGGGAGCTGCAGAGAGAGAAGGAGACACAGAACCAGAAGCAGGCTCCAGGCTCTGAGCTAGCTGTCAGCACAGAGCCCGATGCGGGGCTCGAACCCACGAACGTGAGATCTGACCTGAGCCGAAGTCGGAGGCTTAACCGACTGAGCCACCCAGGCGCCCCTTCATTTTTTTTTAAATAGGGTCTTTGTGTGAAAACTATTTCTTACTTATATGTGGAATATATTAACATTTTTCAATGTTCTCATTTATAACATGAAGGTAAGAATATGTATATTCTCTAGAGTTGCAGTAAAAAAACTAGATATGCTGAATATACCAAGTACCAGGCACCTAATAGGTTCCTAAAAATGGGGGTCGTTTGTTATAATTTCATAGGAGGTTAAAATGAAATGACCTGGATATACTCTTACTTGCTCTTCCGGGTTTCGTAGCACAGTTACTTTGACTTTTTCAAATAAATTTAATTCTGCTTTCTATAGTAAATTTGATCATTTTCCCTTTCAGTCTCTATAGTCTTTGTTAAGGTTGAGCCACGTTGGAGGAACAAGCTGGTCTGAAGACTCATTGTGCAGAAAAGCACAGAGGCATGGAACACCTGTATGAGGAAAGGTTGAGGGCACTTCACTCCGACCCCCTGGGTTCAAATCTGGATTTTGCATGTCAGTAAGTAAACGTTGGACAAATAAATCAATATTTTTATGCCTCAGTTTCCTCTTTTGAAAAATTGGGATTAATAATGTCAACAATTTCAGATTATTGTGAAGGTGAAATGGCTATCGATTGCTGCACATCACCTGACCCCAAATCCAGCTGCTTAAAACAATTCTAAACACTTACTATCTCACATCAGAAACTTGGGAGTGTTGTTATTAACTGGATGCTTCTAGGTCAGGGTCTCTCAGGAAGCTGTGGTCAACATGTCATCTGGGGTGGACTGAGAGGGCTGATGGATCTGATTCCAGAATGATCATTAATGTGGTTGGCAAGTCACTGTTAGCCCCTGGAAAGAGGTCTGAGTTCCTCTCCAAGTGAATCTCTTTCCAAGGCTGCTGAGCATCTTAACAACATGGTGGTTGGCTTCCAAACGATCCTACAAGGAGGAAGTTGCAATGCCCTTTTGACCAAATCGCTAAAGTCTCACACTGTCATTTCTGCCAGTCTCTAATAAGACCTATCTCAAGGGAAGGAGAATCACTCCCCGCCTTTGTTTCCAAAGTAGTGAAACAAAGAAACAAAGAATTTGTGGACTTACTTT
Organism: Suricata suricatta; assembly: GCF_006229205.1. Classification (NCBI taxonomy): domain Eukaryota; kingdom Metazoa; phylum Chordata; class Mammalia; order Carnivora; family Herpestidae; genus Suricata; species Suricata suricatta. The sequence continues at coordinate 16,209,738 of NC_043706.1, read as the reverse complement.
AAAACAACCTCATGCCTTAATGGATATTCTACATATGGATGGGATATCAAATAAGAAGAAGTGACAAGATGTTAGTCACTGTTATCCATGGAGGAATTCCAAAATGTTTTGTAGGGGTGGCTTTTGCGTGCCTATGAGGTGTGGCAGAAAATGAGTCTGGGGAGCCTGGGTGGCTCAGTCTGCTGAGCGTCTAACTTCGGCTCAGGTCATGATCTCATGGTTCATGGGTTCGAGCCCTGCATTGGGCTCTGTGCTGACAGAGCCTGGATCCTGTTTCAGATTCTCTCTCTCTCTCTCTCTCTGAACCTCTCCTGCTCCTGCTCTGCCTCTCAAAGATAAATAAACGTAAAAAAAACCGAAAGAAAGTAAGTCTGTGAGATAACAAGAGATAGGTCAAAAAGGGTTGAGTATGTCACAATGCACCTTTGTATTTTTCCAATAAGTCCTCAGTTTCCAAACTGGACTCCTCCCAGTGCACATATGACAGGCAAAAGGGACGAGCACTACTTAAAGCAACTGGATAAACACACATCATCTCTACTGAAGTGTTATTTTATTTGAAGAAAAAAAAAAGTAACACTAAAAAGAAATGAACTGTCAAGCCACGAAAAGACATGAAGGAAACTTAAATGAGTATTACTAAGTTGAAGAAGCCAATCTCAAAAGGCTACCTATCATAGGGTTCCAGCTAGATGATATTCTGGAAAAGGAGAAACTATGGAGAGAGTAAAAACACCAGTGGTTGCCAGGGGTGGGGAAGGAGGGAAGAATGAATAGCAGAGCACAGAGGACTTTTAGGACAGTGAAATCTTTCAGTATGATACTATAATGGTGGATATCGGCCATTACGCATTTGTCGAAGCCTGTAGCATATACAACACCAAAAGTGAACCCTAATGTAAACTGCGGACTGTGGATGATGATGACCTGTCAGTGCAGGTCCATGAACGTTAACAAGTGCACAGCACTGGGGGGGGCCATTGATAATGGGGGAGGCTATACACGTGTCAGGTAAATACATGGGAAATGTCTCTACCTTCTAGTCAATTTTGCTGTGAATCTAAAACAGCTATTAAAGTCTACCTGTTAAAAAAGGATATGTATTAGAAAACAGATTGTAAACTCTCTTGGATTTTAAAACTGGAACATTAGAGAAGTGGAATATTGCTTTTGGTAGGCTGCTTTAGATCATAATCATGATCCTGAATGAATAATGTACTTTTCTTTCCATTTGCGGTAATTTAATGGAGATATTGAGTGACTCTGTTAGGGGACGAAGAATTACTGAAGGATCTTAGGCAGGGTAAGAACTTGATGTTCTCAAAAGGTACCTCAGTCAAGAATATTGAAGAAATTTTTAATAAAAGAAAGGTGGTAAATGTTTAAATTAATCCAACAGATATGAAAGATGCTTCAAAACCTTAATAATTAAGCATTTAAAAAACTAGGACAAGAATAAAGAAACAATCCACTTATGAGAGGAGTTGTTCCAGAAATAGATGCTGGTATATACCTAAAAACACAATATAGAACTGAGAAGGTGTTACTAATCAATGGCGGAAGGAGTAGATTTAGGGCATGACAGGGGGAAATGAACTCGTTAGGGAAAAATTTAAGTCCTAGTCTCCCTTTGCATTATATAGTCAAGTAAATTCTAGATAGGTACTATAAACATAAAAATGAAATCATAAGACACTTGAAGGGAAAGGGATTTCTAAATATGAAAGTGTTAGTACTCACTAGGGAAAATTAATGAATGCATGTATTTAAGCAAGTATTAAATCTTTATATAACACAATAAAAAATTTTAAAACAAACCTCAAATGCTCATGGCTAGCATTCATTGTGTACCAGCCATTTGCCAAATACCATACTTCATCTTATGGAGCTTCATCTTAATTACTTATCCTTAATACACACACACACACACACACACACACACACACACACACACACGAAACCCACCAAGTGCTCAGTATTATTGCCTCCACTTAAATGAAAAAAGAGAGACTGTAAGAGATCATATCAGCAGTTTGCAATTCTGGATGCACTTTGAATTGCAGAGAGGGCTTTACGAAACCTCATGTTTAGGTTCCGTCCAAGTACAGCTTAATTAAAATCCCTAAGAGTGATAACTGGACATTCAGTGCTTTGCCCAAAGTTATGCCGCAAAGGCAGAATAGAGGCCTTTCTGCCTCTTAAACCCCTGAATGTTTTCTAAACCACGAAGAAGGATTTCTTGAAAATACAAACAGCTGCTTAGTTCTCAAAGTTTGTAAAACCTAAATAAAGGCTTAATTTAAAGCAGAAAAAATTTTCATATATGAGGATATAATTGTTGACCCATCTGCAACATAGACCTCATAGCTATGTTTTGAGAGATTGGTTAAAAAAAACAATAGGGCTGGAATGGTTGCTCCGCCAAGGGCTCCTTCAAAGCTGTGTGATAAAGGAAAGAATAGAAATGGTAGGATGACTAGGGAAACCAGAGCATTTTGATGGTCTAATAATTCTGAAACAATTGGCAATGGATACACAACATGTAAGATGACTGCATGAACCTACTTTCTTTGGCTTATTTTTGCAATTATAACCTCTCCATCAAGCGAGACGTGGCAATGCGCATGAACAATTTCATTGCATCATTTTTAAGAGCACGGGTTTTGAAAACAAATGACCTAATTTGGTCCCCAAATACACCCTTTGTGGCTCTGTAATTTTAGCTTAGTTACTTAACTTCTTTATGACTCAGTTTCCTCAATTGTGAAATAGGAATAATAATCGTATCATCTTAATGCTGTATAACAAATAAGCTGAAATGAGATCTTTTTAAAGACCTTCTTTAGGTCTTTTATGGTTTTTCTGAGTAGGATTCAGGGGCAGCCTGGATTGGCCTTTCCAGTTCTGGGTTTCTCGAAGCTAGCGCTGCAGTCATGTGATGTCTTGAGTAGGACTAGAGGATCCACTTCCAAGGGGGTTTGGTCACATGAATGACAGACAAAATTGTGCTACTGTTGGCAGAAAGCTTTGGTTTCTGTCCCCAAAGTCTTCTCTACTGGACTGCTTGAGAGTCCACATGGCATGCCATCTCACTTCCTCCAAAGAAAGTGACCCAAGAGACCAAATCGAACTTGTAATGCATTTTATTATTTAGTCTTGAGGTCATGCACCATCACTACTGCTGTATTTCATCGGTCATAAAGATCAACCCTGATTCCGTGTGGGAGGAGACTACAGCTTGTACCAGGAAGCAAGGATCACATGGGACCATTTTGGAGGTAGCCACTAAAAGTAGCTAGTTTATAGGCTCACTGCTAAAACACACACACACACACACACACACACACACACACACACACACACACACTTATTACAGAACTTAGACCAATAACTTAGAACACACTTAAAACTTAGGCCAAGGAATAATATATTGTATGTGTGTATATACATACAAAATACATATAGGGGTGCCTGGGTGGCTCAGTCAGTTGAGCGTCTGGCTTCAGCTCAGGTCATGATCTCATGGTTCGTGGGTTCAAGCCCCACGTCAGTCTCTGTGCTGACAGCTAGCTCAGAGCCTGGAGCCTGCTTCAGATTCTGTGTCTCCCTGTCTCTCTGACCTTCCTCTGCTCACGCTGTCTCTTTCTCTCTCAAAAATAAATAGAACATTAAAAAAATTTTAAAAAAGAAAACAAAAATCCAATATACATATATGCATACCTTGCATTTAGAATAGAGCTTAGACCATAGTTAATATTATATAAGTAAGTCAGAAGTTCTGAGGGCAGGTCTGGGCAGTAGGATTAGCAGTTTAAAATTCATGTCAGGTGGATCTAATATGCAGCTAGAGTCTCATGATTGTATTCCAATAATTAGCTTTATTATGATCATCAAAACTGAAGCCCTAGTTGAGAGGTGTTCTACTTTGGCTGCACGGCAGAATCATCTGGAGAGCTTTAACAAATCTAGATACTCGGACTACATAGTGGTCCAATTATACCCAAATCTCTGGAGCATGGGACCCAGGCATCAGTGGTTTTTAAGCTTCCTAGGCCATTCCAGTGCACAGTCAAGCGTGGAGACCGTGGAGACCCACAGCTCCAATTATTTAACTTAGATGATTATATTGCAGTCTCCCCGTTTACTCTATGAGCTGAGCTCTAACTCAGCATTTAAATCCTGGAGACCTAATTTCACTTGTTGAAAACAAAGAGAAGACCTTTGACTCATCCTAATGTGCTGAAGATGGGTGGGAATGAGCAGCATGGCGCCAGTCGCTCTCTGTCTGTGCTCTGTGTGTCTGGGGGATTTGAGCCTCCAGCGTGTCATCCAGGCTCCTTTGGCCAGGATTCGCCTTCACGCAAGAGTAGAAACCTCCTAGGCATGTGATTGCCGGGCCAGGAAAATGTCACCCATTGCCAGAGAAAAACCAGCCTTCCACAAAATTAGAGTGAATGGCACATGAAACCAATTAAGCCAAAGTGGCTGGAGTCGCATCAGAAGCATTGTGAGATGGCCATTCTGGAAACAATGCCTAAAAGACGCACCTGGTAATGTTTATAGGCGCTGTTCAGGCACAGCACAGGCCTCAGATTCAAGAACATGGAGCTGCCTATTTGTGCTGCTCTATGAATTTTCTTTTGTAAACCAGCATAGCATGGCATAGAAAGCAATCAATTACAATTTGGGGAAGACAAGGAATAGAGAGCAAATGACAGCTCTATTTGGGCCACAAGAACACTAGGTAAATAGCAATTTCTAGTGAATGTTACCATCAAACTAGACACGGAACTCACGGAACTCACATTCTGGAGAAATCAACCCTTTTTGCAAATATTTGGGATTGTGGGAAGCTCTTAACAAACTTTGCCCATAGCTTTCGCCCCACATTTAAACCTATGTTTGTTTAAGTAAAGCTTAATCCATGTGTTTCTGATTCCTTTACACATAACTCATCAGAGTCTTTGGGGGGAAAAAAAAAAGCAAACAACTTCTTAATGTCCTGGATAACTTTGCTTTTTGGCCTTTTAAAACATTTTCCCCTTCTTTGAAAAGGGGCTCAAGTAGCATGTTGGCCAAGTGTAGAGCCCACTCAACTGTTGTGAATGCAGAATATTGCCACTGTTCCGGACTTGAATTTCTCGACATTTGCCAAAAATGTGACTTCCTGTTTGTTTTTAATATTCAAATCACCTTTTAAAATTAAGTTTGAGACTCTCAGTGAACTCTGAATACAGTGGATTTGTCCATCCATGGATTCTTTTTCTCCCACTGTGTCAAGCATATTGATGCATTTGTATTACAATCTTTCTGGCCCTTGGGGACAAATTTTATTTCGGTTGCCTAGGAATATAAGAAAAATATTTTAACTTTTGATAGCACTTCTTATCAAGGATCTTAAAGCTGGCTTGCAAACAGCCTGTAAACATGGGCACAGAGCTATGACAACGTCAGTCTCCTAATACCCCCCCAAGATGAATGCAGCTCTCGATTTGGAGTAATAGGAAAATGAGAAGAAGAATGTCAAAGAAGACTGTATGGATGGAGAGGAAACTAAATGGACCATTTGGACCCCAATAATGGTTTTCTCATATAGCACCTAAGAAAACTAGGTATTCCTATTTTTAAACTCTTAAGAAACTACTGGGTGTTTGCCCAAAGCAAACGAAAACACTAATTTGAAAATATATATGCATACTTATGATTATTGTAGTATTATTTACAATAACCAAGATATGAAAGCAACTCACATGTCCACCATATATATGTATAATTATACTTATATGTTATTATGTTATGTATATAAAATAATATATTATATTATATTGGATTAACACAATAATGGAATATGTAATGGAATGAGTAATAATGGAATATTACTCAGCCATAAAAAAGAATGAAATCTTGCTATTTATGACAACATGAATGGACCTAGAAGATCCTAGAACCTAGATATAAGGACCTAAAAGGTATTATGCCCAAAGAAATAAGTCAGAGAAAGACAAATACCATACAATTTCACTTAAATGTGGAATCTGAGAAATAAGACAAATGAACAAAGCAAACACAACAACAGCCTCTTAAACACAGAGAATAAACTGGTGGTTTCCAGGGCGGAGGGGAATGGAGGTGATGAGCGAAATAGATAAAGGAGATTGAGAGATACAGACTGCCAGTTATAAGATAAAGAAGCCACTGAGTGAAAAGGACAGCATAGAGAATACAGTCAGTAATACTGTAATAATTCTTTATGATGGCAGCTAGTGAGTACACTTGTGGAGAGCACTGAGTAATGTATAGAACTGTGGAATCACATGTTGTATGCCTGAAACTCATGTAATGTTGCATGCCAGTTATACTTCAATAGGAAAGGAAGGAAGGAAGGAAGGAAGGAAGGAAGGAAGGAAGAGAAAGGGGGAGAAGGAGAGAAGAGAGAAGGGATGGGAAGGGATGGGAGGGAGAGAAGGAGGATGGAAGGAGGGAAGGAAGGAAGGAAGGGAGGGAGGGAGGAAAGAGGGAAACAAGCCTAGGCAGGTGTCTCTGTTTCATAACCTATTTCTTAGAATGAGAGGAAATGAGAACTAACCATGTTAATCAGATTAAGCTAAAATTAGGTTGAAATAATGAAAATCACCTAATAAAAATGAAATAAATGTTAGTCAGCTACTCATATATATTTATATCTGCATAATACTGTATGCTCTGTTATTTGGAATATCTTTCTTTTTATTTATTAATTTTTTTTAAATTATAGATACTTGGTTCAGGCCATCAGAAACAGGCAAGAAATAAAGCTCAGAAAAATGGAAATCAACTATTATCAAGAAGCTGAGATAAATATTGTTTTCATAGATGCTATAAACTGATATCTAATTTAAACCCTCAGATGATAATTAGGTCAACACCATATTTTATGGTGATTGTTACTTGGGAATGTGGAACATTTATATGGGAAATGAAAGTCATAGTTTTTGCAAATAGAAGAGTTCATAAAATTTCATTATCAAAAATAAGGCACAAAAGTAAAGGATTAAGTGACAGCAATGACAGATGTTCAAGCAACTCAGTCCTAAGGGAGGTAGGGAGGACACAATATCAACAGAAAGACTTGACTGACCAGATCTAGGAGACTCACAGCGCTTTGACTGCCAAAACACCACAGTAAATGGTAAGTATGGTTTTCCACACTATAAAAATCATTCTATTTTATACAAGTAGCCTCAAGTTTGATATTTAAAGAGAAGACAACTTGAATTTTACAGTGGAAAGGGACGTACCTTAATAATTAATATTGGCAGTTTATTTTCTGTAAGAAGGTCCACATCCACTATATCTTTTTAATACAACCAGTTGGGTGAAAGCATTTGTGATTATAGTAATCAATTTTCAAGTGACTGTTATGAAGATCATTCTTCAGACGGGTTATGTATTTGATATAATGGATAAGCACATTTTCTCATTTTATTTTATTATATTTTGAGTATTCAGACATTTTCTCTCAGGGCTGGGCCCTTAAAATGCCAATGATTAATGTAAACTGCACTGGCCTCTTGAAGATTATGTAACAACTGTTTTTATTAATCAGGAAAAATAATCAGACATTTTTGAGGCAGCTTTGAATTTGTTTTCTTTGGGTAGTTAGCCTTAATTCAATGATTCAGTTTGTCTCTCAGTCCATTTTTTTTTTTTTTTGACAAAGGAGATCTACCATTGCTTCCCAGAAAGGAAGTGAGGGCATGATTCAAGGGTGAATGCTTCAAAAGGACATTTGGACTCCGTAGTTATGAAGCCCATCATTCTTGGGTTTCTGAGAAAATAGCAAAGTAGGAGGCATGAGGCATCTGTCTCCCCACCTAGACAAAAATTGTATTGGCAGAGTCTGTCTGATGTAACTATTTTGGAACTCTGGACTCTGTTGAAGGGTTGCAACTTTCAGAAGATGACTTGGATGTTAAATTGTGGTTAACGATGATCAATTTCAGCTCTCAGCTCAGGAGCCACTCCCCCTCCCTCCCTTCTAGCTCCGCATTAGGTGGTTGTATGTAATTCCAGGAGCAGCTAACATGCAGATTGTAGGAGCCAGGATGGCTTAATCAGGGTTCCTCAGAAAAAAAGAACCAAGAGGGCATTATCATCAAACTTTCAAAGGACAGAGAGAAATTTGACAGCAGGAAGAGAAAAGTGACTTGCTCCCTACAAGTGATCCTCAATGAGACTGTCAGCGGATCTCTCAACAGAAACGTGGAGGCCAGAAGGAAGTGAGCAGATATATCCAAAGTGCTAAAGGGAAAAACAAACAAACAAAAACCCATCATCCAAGAATCCTGTATTTGGCAAAACTGTCCTTCATAAATGAGGAGAGGGGTGCCCAGGTGGCTCAGTAGGTTGAACATACGACTCTTGATGCTGGCTCAGGTCATGATGCCAAGATTGTGGGATCGAGTCCCCAAATTCTCTGTGTGTGTGTGTGTGTGTGTGTTTGTGTGTGTGTGTGTCCCTTTGCCCCTTTCTCCGACTCGTGTTCACTCTCTCTCTCTAAAATAAAAAGAGGGGCACCTGGGTGGCTCAGTCAGTTGAGCATCCAACTTTGGCTCAGGTACTGATCTCACAGTTTGTGGGTTCGAATCCCGCCTTGGGCTCTGTGCTGACAGCTAGCTCAGAGCCTGAAGCCTGTCTTTGGATTCTGTGTGTGTCTCTCTCTGTCCCTCACCTGCTCATGATCTGTCTCTTGAAAATAAATAAATGTTAAAAAAAAATAAAAAGAAAAAGAGAAAATAAAACATTCCCAGGTAACCAAAAGCTGAGGGAGTTCGTTACTCCTAAACAGCCCGGTTTAATGGGTACCAAGCTGCAGTTTTAGAGAATAAGAAGAGTTCTGGAGATGGAGGGTGGTGATGGTGGTACTAAATTATGAACGCTTTCAATGCCACTGAACTGTATACTTAAAAGTGGTTAAGACGGTAAATGTCATGCTAGGTCTATTTTACCACAACAAAAAAAAAGAGTAAAAATGAATCATTATTTCTAAAGAATTGGTTGCCACTTAAATTTTGCATTGTCTGGCAGGACCAGGGAAGTAGATACATCTGGCTCAAAACATGGAGTAGTGAAAAGAAAATGTCATATGAGATTTGCTTGGCTTCTCCGGGCCTTTGCTCATATTACCTACACCTCACCTCATGGTGTCTGCGCATCATCACTGAAAGACATTACATAATTATACGTGACCTGTGGTATATCAGGATGTGCTCATTGGTGTGGGCACATGTACAGGCATTTCAGCATGTACATCCCAAAAGAAAAAAATTGTTCATCAGAAAAAGAAAGATAACGTGACAGATTTGAGGTTTGGTTTGCATGCACTCCAGCAATGGACAATTACGTATTCAGCATATACCAGGTGCCAACCACTATTCCAGGTGCTAAAGGCTCATTGGTGGGCAAACTTCCACTCCCAAGGAAACGAAATGATTTTTTCCTTAATCCCCTATCTGTTGGAGGAATATCACACCACATCAAAGTCCTAAAAATAACCTTAGCAGAGTCTGGAATATTTCAGTTGCCCTATTTCCTTGTAGAGATTACATATAAAGTCATCATATAATAAGAGACATGTTGCACAGTGCTCTCCTGAATTATAAGTTAAAGATAAGGCCATGTTTTAAACTGGGCCATGTAGTATTTGGAACTTATCATAGTCCCCAAAGCAGGAGTCAATCAATAGCTTTGCTCAGTGAATTTATGTGAGTCATTAAACACCACTTAGCCATCCCAAAGTAAAATGCTGATAACTCCCACCCTTCAGCGGCAGACAGTGTTGACTTACGGTTCTCAGAATCTTTTCCCCTGGCCTACCTCTTCTACAGTCTTTCAAAGCAAGTCTTGCAGCAAGAAATGGTTGTGTCATGAAGCAAGTCGATGTAAGTAGAGATGTTAAGCACCCAGTGAGATTCCAGTGATACCTACTGAGATGTAGTGGAAAATTCTGGAAGACATTAACTTCCAGACAGAACGGCACAGACACGGCTGGTGCCACTTCTCATCCTCATCTTCTCCTCTCTTCCTTGAATGAAGCTGTGACATCTGAAGTGTGACAACCAGGTTGTGAAGAAGAAGTGACCAGCAGAGGACAAAATCCAATATGCTGAGGATAACTGAATGAAAAATAAAGTCAACCCTGGAAGAAACTCCGGAGCCACTAAGCTGACTTCAGCAAGAGCTAACCTCCTGACTTCCTGCTATGGAAGGAAACACCATGTACCCTCAATTTATTTAGGCCTCCGTTAGTCAGGGATTGTTTTTCTTGCAGACAAACACGTTGCTATGTGGCAACTCTTTCTACCTAAGCTTATCATAAGGATTTTACACAGAAATGACATCAAATGTTTATTTTCCATTTTTGATTTCATATATTCATTTCTCACATGAAGAACTTGGGGCTCCAAAAGGGTAAGTAACAGGGCAAAACTAACCCAGGTCCTCTCTGCATTTCCTCTTCTGCCCCCTCCCTCCCCTCTTCCTCCTCCTCCTCCTCCTCCTCCTTTAGGACTAAGCAAAAAGCCCTTATTGTAACTGCAAGTAGATAAACAAAGCACTCTTATTGGCCAACTTTCAGGATAGAGGAAGAGCCTCCTTAACACAAACCCACCCCCATCCCCAAACAACTTTCATTCCATCCCTTGCCCTTTGTATTTTGATGGCTGACCTAGCGTACTTTCAGAACAAGACTGAGATTGAAGGCGGCCCACCATTTTATGGATCATAAATCTAGAATATGCACCTGATTATTAATATTTCTGAAAATTTCTATTATTCCAATACAGCCTTCAGGTTCCTTATCTCAGACAAAACTAGTATTTATGTATGAAAATCTTGGTTGCTCTGCTGACCTGTTTAGTTTGTGAACTAACCTATGAGTCATTTCTTTTTTGTTTGTTTGTTTGTTTTTATTTATTTTTGAGAGACAGAGAGAGACAGCATGAGCAGGGGAAGGTCAGAGAGAGAGGGGGACACAGAAACTGATGCAGGCTCCAGGCTCTGAGCTAGCTGTCAGCACAGAGCCCAATGCGGGGCTCAAACCCACGAACCGTGAGATCATGACCTGAGCTGAAGCTGGACGGTTAACTGACTGAGCCACCCAGGTGCCCCCCATAAGTCATTTCTAACTGCATGTCTTATGATCCCACTATGCCTAGCATCCTTTTGAGCATGCAGAGTGTATGAAAGCATTTTAGAAATGGTGATCTTACAATACCTCTAAATATCGGTCTAGTCCTTTAGCATGCTCAATACTTTCTCAAAATTTCATCAAGTTTGATTCTCAGAGCAACCCAGTAAGGTAGATATTATTAATATCCTCGGGATTACATCATTAGCGTCATCATTTCCCTTCATGACCTCTATTGCTGCTCAGCTCAGCAACTCTGCCATCACACTGAACAGTTACCCCTTACCGTCCTTCTTTTCTCAGTGGGTTCAAGCTCTTTCTTTGCTTCATGTTCCTGCTTTTGTCTATGTCTACATGTCTCTTGTAAAATTCTGTTTTAATTCAGCGGGGTATGTAACCATGTCAGCGCAGGCTTCAGCTTGGCCGAGGCCAATGAACTCTGGAAATCTCACTAAAGAGATGTCTGTTTACATTGCCAAATTCACTTCTTAGTATTAGGCATGGAATGTGATCAGAGGCAGTCCTGGCCAGGGACGACTTCACTTTTTTGTTTTTCCTACCAAGCATGTGTAGGTAGAAGAATTTCTTTGCCTCATTTGAGCTAACCCGGTAGAATCTGCCCTTTGCACACACACCACCGCCCCAACCAAGTTGGTGGCTGTGAAGTGATAACAAATGAAAAAGCAAACACCAGTTTGTTGAGATACATTCTATACCTAATAAAACATGGCAATCCAATGTAGATAGGGAGCTAAAGAGTGACTCTATGTAAAGTCTCTCCAATAAAATCATGCTATACCAGGCATGGCCCCGGGGCGAACATCATCAGCATTTCTCCAGAACTTGTTAAAAATGCAGAATCTCAGGCTCTACCTGCTGAGTGAACATCTAAATTTTCACAAGAGTGTCTGAAGATGTGTACATATGCTGAAGTTTCAGATTATTGTGAAGAGCTACCTATCACATAGTTGCATCTGTTATGGGTGACCATGGACCACGGCTTGCCGGAGTATGGCTGCTTGCCATCTCTTTTATATCTTGCTTATGGTGCCTGAGGAATTTCGGTTACCCAAAGTGCACATTCCTCACCCCACTTTATTTTATTACTTAAAAGTGTAAGTTGGACTACTAATATGTTTTTGTAGTGAGTGTGTTTGAATGCATCTAAGTGGAGGACTGGTAGATTCTCTGGTTAGATTTGGACTGACATTCATAATCGAATTCCTGAGATCTTACGGATCCTCAAGTACCACTCCAGTTTGTAAAAGTGGCTGAGTAAAATACGTGAAAGCATGCAATGTGGTGCCTGTACAGAGTGGGGTGCAAAAAAGGATGCATGTTTTTGCTTGATGAATTTTATGATATTGTTGTTTGTATTTGGGGACCCACATTTAGAGGATGCTGATGGGGATGGAGGGAAAAATACGACTGTAGCAAATGTGGTTAACAATTCTTTTAACAATTAGGTACACAGGCACCTGGGTGGCTCAGTCGGTTAAGCGGCTGACTTCGGCTCAGGTCATGATCTCACGGTGCATGAGTTCAAGCCCAGCATCAGGCTCTATGTTGACAGCTCAGAGCCAGGAGCCTGCTTCGGATTCTGTGTCTCCCTCTCTCTCTGCCCTTCTTTTGCTCACACTCTGTCTGTCTTTCAAAAATAAATAAAAACATTTAAAAAATTAAAAACAAGTTCACTATTTAAAAAAATTACATACAAATTTTCTCTTAAGGCCTGCATTGGCCCAGTGATAAGCATATGAAGATGAATGAGACCCAGTGTCTCTCCTGAAGGTGCAGGTGGTAACATGAAGGGGGAGCCCTGCACAGTGTGACCCAGGTGGCACCAGTCATGCTCTAGCCTCTGTGGGTGCTGCTTCTGGAGCAGGGCCCAGAGCTACCTCGGGGATGGGCAACCAACAGTGCTTAGTGAATAAGGCCGAGACATACCTAGAAGCTCAGGTGTCACCGTAGGTGGGGTATCTGGTGTGTATGGCCTGAAGTGTGAGTGCATGTAAAGTGTATGTATGTGTATGTGTGTAAATGGTGTAAGTATGTGGTGAATATGTATGAGGTGCATTTGTAAGTGTGAATGGTGTGTGGGAATGGGTGAGGTGAAACATACACGCGTATGAGTGTTTGAAGTGTGTGCACACCTTTGTGTGTGTTTTAGGGGAAGACGTAAGAGGTCTGACTGTAGACACAGCGTTCTGGAGGTAGTGATGTCCCAACTGTCGGTATTTTCAACTCCAGTCGGGAATTCCTACTGTGATTGAATGACATTTGCCGAGTTCCCAGTGTCTTCCCCACCACCAAGCCTAATCCTCGAGTCTTAGCCTTCACTTCATTCATGCTACTGAACTCCTGTGTTAGTACATGGCATCTGCTTCCCACAGATACACAGACTTTCTAGACTTTCTTTCCCTCACAGAGTCCACTCCATCTACAAATCCTATTAGCCCTCCCTTGAAATACACTAGAATCTGAGCACTTCTCACTACCTTTGCTGAACTGAAGTCAGTACAGTGCTGGTAATAGTTGGAGGTGGGTGAGAGGAAGCTTCGTGCTTTGGGTCACTGGGGGGCTGTGGATAACATTGTTTCAAGGTAAAATGATTAGTTTGGTCCCAGATGTTTTGAATTTGAGGTGCCAGTGGAACATCTGGTTTGACATGTCTGGTAAGCAGATGATAAAGTATGCCTGGAGCTAAGAGCAGGAAATCGGAGATTGGAATGACTGCACGTGGTAGTTGGAGTCATGGGGGACAGTGGGACCATTCAGTAGACAGGCCAGGAGGGCTACCACTCAGTGGCCCCATGAATCTCATTCCCAGAGCAGTGAATGCACGTTGGGCCAGAGTTATGTGACAGCGGTAGCAAGGTGCAGGGCCTTTAGAATTACCTCGAATCCTCTGTACACCGCCAGAACATTCCCCATGTATGCTTCTACCCACCTGGCATGATACTGAGTGCTCTGCTCTTTTACATTGTGGTAGATAACACAACAGTCACGCGTTAATGTTATGGGAATTCCTCTGTCTCGTCACCGCCCATTCATGGGTACGGTCCCTTCACATGTGGCTTCGGGCCTACGACTCTATAGAAGCTGTTTTCCAAAGGCCTTTGGTACCACAGACATGAGACAAGTCATCTACTTTCCACAGTCCCCTTCCCTTTCTGTTTCTGACATTTGACACTATTGGCCACATCCCTTACTCTGAAGCCCTCTCTTGTCTCTGGGAAGTTAATTACGGTCATTCTTTCTCCTCCTCTGTTCTAGATCTTTCCCTATAGGCTCTTTCCAAGGTGCATAACTTAGTCTTACTTTGTTTTGTTTTATGCCTTCTCTCTGGGATCTCAATCAGATATACCCCAGCTTCACAACCCCCAAATCTGTCCCTCTGCCTTTGACTATGCCTCTCCCCATGCCCCCTATGTTCCTTATTAGCTTATGAGCTTTCTCTTTCCAACAGCCTTCTGAACAGTGCCTTTGGGTATCATCCTTCATCACCATGACACCAATGTATTCTGAAACTCAACTCATAATCTTTGCCCGCAACACTGGCTCCTTTCTTGTCTTGCTTATTTTCATCCATGGGAAACCAAGGCATTGAATTGCAAAATTACCTTTAACATTTCACTGTCTCTCAACTACTTAACTAACCAGCCACTAAACTGCATAAATTCTTCTTTTTTTAAAATGTCCCTTCTATCCATCTTCTCCATTTTCTCTCATTGCTGTGGCCCAGGCCTTTAATAGTCCATGCCTAATTAACATGGAGTAGAAGATAAGAACACAGGCTCTGGAGCTGCCTCACTTACTGTTGGACTTCCAGCTCTACTCTTTACTCTGTCATCTGGGACAAGTCATATGATCTCTGTGTGTCTCCGGTCATCTGTCAAATGGAGATATGATGGTATCCCTCTCACACACTTGGTGGAGGATTCAATTAGTTGATGTATGTAACATACCTATAATAGTCCTGTCACACTGTAGTTATGCACTGTTATTAGCATTGGGCTTTATTATTCTGTTCATCAGCTCTGCATGACTTACTAACAGCTTGGCCTTCCCAGTACTTCCCCACCATGTTCCTAAAAATACTTCGGTCATTCCCTCTTGCTAGGGGTCTCTAATGAGTGCCATTTCCTTCCATTTCCAAGATAATTGTTCTACTCACCTTTCAAGGTTCTCTATAACCTGGTACCATCCTGGCTGACCACCTTGGTCCTTACCACCCCCAAATATCAGCTGCACTCCATTCAGCTTTCATTTCAAGCACAGTATGTGGAGAGATTTGGGGATGTGAGAGAGAAGAAATAAGAGAGAAGCACATCTTACTTTTTTCACCAAGCCAGTTTAACCTCAGATCTAGTTTCCAATACCAGCTCGGTGTGACCCGGAACATGCACCTTAATCTCTCTGAGCCTTAGTTTCTTTATTTGTAAAACCTGGAGAGTAATAGTGTTGTTATGCGTGTGAAATGGAATGATGTATGTTAACTGCTCAAGTCTTCATGGGATTAGTCTGCATATAAAGAAAATACATTATAGATGAAGTATCATGAATGAAAGCTAAAGAAGCTGGCTTAAAACGGATGCACAGGGAATGTATGCAAAGTACCTGGAGGTTATGCAGGGTTAAGGAATG
>NC_043706.1:16171653-16193824 GCF_006229205.1 Suricata suricatta | reverse complement strand
ACATACAATGGAGTACTATATGGCAATGAGGAAGAATGAAATATGGCCATTTGTAGCAACGTGGATGGACCTCAAGGTGTCATGCTAAGCGAAATAAGTCAGGCAGAGAAGGATAGATACCATATGTTTGCATTCATAGGTCTAACAGGAGAAATCTGGCAGGGGACCATGGGGAGAGGAAGGGGGAAAGAGAGCAGAGGAGAGTGAGGGACACAGATCAAGGGAGACTACTGAATACTGAAAATGAACCATGGACTGAAGGGGGGAGGGAGGAAGGGAGGGGGTGATGGTCATGGTGGGGGGCACTTGTGGGGAGAAGCTCTGGGTGTTATATGGAAACCAATTTGACAATAAACTATTAAAAAACTGCTGCTTGCTTACTCATCTTAACCTTCTCTGCCTTCCCATCTATTTTTTAAAATTTAATTCCAATATAGTTAATGTACAGTGTTATATTAGCTTCAGGTGTACAATATAGTGATTCAACAGTTCTAATCTCAGTGCTCCTCACGATGAGCGTACCCTTAATCCCCTCCACCTATTTCCCTCCCCTCCCCCCTCCCCCAAGCCTTCCCATCTTGTAAGTCCAACTCTGCTCTTTACATTTGCGACATGTCCCCTTTCGACTCAGAGTTCTCTTTCTTCCTTATAATATCTGCAACACATATTGTCTAGTTCATTAATTTAGGGTTTACACTGAACTGCTCTGCATGGTTAGTTAAGTTTTTACGTTTGCATGTTTGGTCTCTTCAGCCAAACTATTTGTGCTTCTTGAGCACAGAAACAATGTCTTCATATTTCCTCAGCACGTAGAACAGGATTTTGCAAATAGCAGGCCCTGGGGTTTATGTTTTCAATTTAATGCGCTGTGTAAAAAGGACCATTTGCCATGCTGACTTGTCGTGTTATGTGAATGCCATGGACTCAGGCATCTCTCCACCCTCAGGCCTGCCTGGTCTTTTAAAATCATATTGCAAAAGCTGAACTCATTCCATCTCCAGCCCTGTGCTCTTCTCTAGAAGCCTGGAGTAGACGGATGTCCAGTATGTGAAATCTGGTTGTTCTATCCACTAATTGCAATGGCTTTTTCTTTGCTGGGAGCATTTAGATCAGGCTTAGAAGAAAATAATATCCAGCAAGAGCAAGGCTCACTATAAATAATACATAAAGCACTTTTTAAACAATCCCTAGAAGCAGCCGCCTCTTTCCTCATCTGGCAACTCTGATTTGAGTTTATACAGATTTTATTAGTTTAAAATGAGATGGATTCATAGAACCTTAACTAGCCTCATTATTTATTTCAAAGTGCAGAGCACAAAGATTTTGATGTATTGTAAGTAATCCTATTATAATGTTTAGGTGGTGGCCTGAGCTAACTCAGGCTTTCTGTCCAAATACATTACAAAAACAACCCCTTCCTCAACAAATGCTTAAAAGCTGACGTTGGTGCTGGGGGCCACAGTCCCAGTGGAGCCCATTAGGGAGGAAAAGAGGCCGTTCTTGGCGTGCTTCAGATATTTATTCTGTAATGAGGTTCAACAGCCATTTCAAAGAGCCCAGAGCCCAGAGCCATGTGAGGGAATTTACATCTACAGACTAAGAAGCTTGAGCAGAATCCCAATGCCAATGCCTTGTTACTCAGCCTGAGCTGAACATAAACACAAGCACTAGACTTCTGGCTTAGCCTCACACGCTGACCAGTCAGTCATCTGAGGGCTTAGCGTCTTACTACTAGTTGGAGAAGTAACATGACTAGCGCTGGTGAGTCAATGACTCTATAAAACTGGTGGCTCAGTTGGTTGAGCATCCGACTTTGGCTCAGGTAACGATCTCACGGTTCTTGAGTTTGAGCCCCACACTGGGCTCACAGGTGTCAGCTCAGAGTTCGCTTCGGATCCTCTGTCCCCCTCCCCCTCTGCCCCTCCTCAGCTCATGTTCTCTTAAAAATAAATAACCATTTAAAAATTATAAAAATAGTGTTCTTGTTAACTTATAGAGCCGTGTACTGAGTGTTTTATATATGCTCTATCATTCCACCTTCATAGCGATCCCTCCAAGGGAGGCAGAAGACTGAAGTCAGGTAAGTGACTCAGTATTTAAGTGTCAAGGATATTTTTTGAACCTAGGTCTAGCTCACTGCAAAGCTTCTTAGTTCAAACATTATATTGCCTAAATGAGGATGTTTCATTTTTATATATAATGTGGTTTTATTAGTTTTATTTATTTATTTTAACAGAGAGAGAGAGCATGTAAATGTGCATGAATGAGGGGGGGAGGAGACAGAGAGAGAGAGAGAGAGAGAGAGAGAGAATCCCAAACAGGCTGTGCAGTGATAGTGGGAGGCTTGTACCCATGAACCGTGAGATTATGACCTGAGCCAAAATCAAGAATTAGACTCTTAACCCACAGAGCCACCCAGGTGCCTGTAAATGAAGATGTTTCTTAATGTTGTAAATGCTTTCGTGACTGAGCCTGAATTATTGGAGACAAATGACCCCGTATGATTTGAGAAGTGTGTTTGTTTTGAAGAAAATATTTCAGTCACCTAATAACAAGGAGGAATTTAACCACATGGAATGAGTGTATAAATCTTTGACACTGACTTCAGAATGTTATAATTGTACACTGATTACCTTTCTGTGTCTGTGAGTGCTTGATAGGGACCAATTATTGACTAGAAAGGGGCACAGGGAGTTGGAAATGTTTAATCTCTTGATCAACATTTACATGGGTGCATATCTATGTAAAATTTTTTTGAGCTGCATACTTAAGATTGGTACACTATTTGTAAGTTATATCTCAAATAAAGACTTAAAAATTAAAACCCCTTAACGTATTCTGACTTTATTGTTATTTGGTGGAGGCTTAGATCATTGGTTTTTTAAAAGATTTAAGTTTTTATTTAATTTTGAGAGGCAGAGAGAGACAGTGCGACCAGGTGAGGGTGAGAAAGAGAGGGAGACACAGAATCGGAAGCAGGCTCCAGGCTCTGAGCTGTCAGCACAGAGCCTGACACAGGGTTCGAACCCACAAATCATGAAATCATGACCCGAGCCAAAGCTGGACACTTAACCGACTGAGCCACCCAGGTGCCCCCGATCATTGATTTTAGACCTTTCTTCTTTCCTTGCTCTCTCTTTTTAACATTTGTTTATTTATTTACTGAGAGAGTGCATGAGCAATTTGGGGAGGAACATAGAGAAAAGAGAGAGAGAGGATCCCAAGCAGGCTCTTCTGCTGTCAGCACAGAGCCGGACATGGGGCTCAAATCCACAAACTGCTAAATCATGACTTGAGCCAAAATCGAGAGTTAGACACTCAACCGACTAGCTACCCAGGTGCCCCAGACCTTTCGTCCTTTCTTTTTTTTAAATTTTTTAAATGTATTTATTTATTTTTGAGAGAGAGAGAGAGACAGCATGAGCAGGGGAGGGTCAGAGAGAGAGAGGGAGACACAGAATCTGAAGACAGGCTCCAGGCTCTGAGCTAGCTGTCAGCACAGAGCCTGATGCAGGGCCTGAACCCACAAACTGTAAGATCATGACCTGAGCTGAAGTCGGACGCTTAACCAACTGAGCCACCCAGGCGCCCTTTCATCCTTTCTGATATGAATATTTTATGTTACAAATTTCTCTTAAGCACTATTTCCACTGTATTTTCTACATTTTGATATAGTGTGTTATGCTCATTCAACTCAAAATATTTTCCGTTTTCTTTATGAATTCCTAAATAGCCCATGAACTAGTTAGTAGTGTTATTTAACTTTCATAAGCTTGGAGATTTTTCTATTTCTAATTTCCAGTGTAATTCCATTGTGGTCAGAAAATACATTCTGTATGCTTTCAATTCCTTGAAATGGGTCGTATGGTCTAGGAAGTGATTTACAATCTATATTATACGTGCCTGAAAAGAATGTATATTCTCCTTTTGTTGGATGGAATATTCTGTAGAAGTCAATCAGCTCAGATTGTTGATAGTGATTTGCAGGTCGTCTACATCCTTCCTGAATTTCTCCTAACTTGTTTTTATCAATCAGTGAAAGAGAACTATTGAGCTCTCCAACTACAATTGTGTATGTGTCTTTTTACCCTTGTAGTTCTACTAGTTTTTACTGATATATTTTAAAGATACGTTAATACATATATAGGATTATTGTGTCTTCCTGATTATTTTAGCCCTTTATCATTAAGAAGTGACCTTTATTCCTTATTCTTTGCTCAGAAATCTACTTTGTCTGATATAAATATAGCCAAGAGTGCTTTCTTTTGATTAGTATTATCATAGTGTACCTTTTGCCATCTTTTACTTTTATCCTATTTTTGTCTTTTTATTTAAAGAGAATTTCATGTAGGCAGTATATCACGGGTCACGCTTTATTATTGAATCTGACAAGGTCTGTCTTTTCATTGGTATGTTTAGCCCATTTACATTTCATGTGATTGCTGATATGATCAGGGATGAAACTGCAACATTGATATTTGTTTTCTAATTGTCTGATCTATTTTTTGTACCTTTTCTCCTATTTCTCAGACTACTTTTGAATTGAGCATTTTTATGATTAAATTTTATCCCTGTTTTTGGTTTATCACCTATAGGCCTTTAAAAAAAAGTGTCTGCTGAAACATTTCTATTATACATGTTTAGTCAATTACAGATTATCCTCAAATAACACGACATTGCTTCCAGTAAGGTGTAAAATCCTTATATCCATGTATGGCTACGTCTGCCTCTCATCTTTTGTGCTATTACTTTCATACATTTTATAACTTAGATGGTATAAATCCACAGTAGACTGCTACTATTTTTCATTTAGACAATAATATCTGGGAAGCCTGGCTGGTTCAGTCAGTACAGTGTGCAGCTCTTGATCTCGGGGTTGTGAGTTTGAGTCCCATGTGCAGTGTGGAGAGTACTTAAAAAAATAGGCAGTAACATGTTTTAGAATGATAGGATATAAAAAGGATACTTTTTATATTAACCTTCACTTTATTAATTTATTTTTGAGAGACAGAGAGAGACAGGGCAAGCTGGAGGGGTCAGAGAAAGAGGGAGATACAGAATCTGAGCAGGCTCCAGGCTCTGAGCTAGCTGTCAGCACAGAGCCCAACGCGGGGCTTGAACCCACGAACCGTGAGATCATGACCTGAGCTAAAGCCGGACGCTCAACCGACTGAGCCACCCAGGCGCCCCTATATTAGCCTTCATTTTAACCATTCCTAGAAATCTCCATTTATTTGTTCAGATCCAAATTTCTGTTATCATATTCATTCTGCTTAACTAATATTCATAATATTTCTTGTAATCCAGGTTAGTTGATGAATTCTCTCAATTTTTGTTTGCCTGAGAAAAGTCTATTTTGCCTTCATTTTTGAAAGATCTTTTCACTGAGTGAAGAATTTTAGATTGACATTATTTTTTCCTTTCAAGTGTTTAAAGATGTCACTTCACTGGTTCCTAGCTTCCATGGTTTCTGACAAAGAATCCCTGGTAATTCTGATCTTTGTTCCTGTGTTGGTAACGTGTCTTTTTTCTCTGGTTGCCATCAGATTTGCTTTTCATCTTTGGTTTTCAGAAGTTTTCATCTGATGTATTTAGCTGTGTGTGTCCCTTTGTGATCCTTGGCCATTATTCTGCTTACAGGTCTTTGAGAGTCTTGGATTTGTGGTTTGAGGTCTTTTGGTATTTTTGAAAAAATTTCCGCCATCATTTTCTCAGCAACTGTCCACTTTCTATCTCTTTGGAGAAAGCTGTTTCTCCTTCGAGAAACCAGGCCTGCTGGTTTCCTTGAAATCTCATCTCCCTGAGGGACTCAAAGGTAAATTCTAGTATTATAGTTGGCCTAGGTTATTCTTCTCATCAGAGTAGAAGTGGTACTGTTTCCTAGAAGAGGGAGGAATTCTTTTATTAGACATTTCAAATTAGTATCTCTTTTGTTATATGAAACTGTCAAAACTATGAAGGGTTTGAGATTTTACTCTACTTACAAGTTAACGAGGTGGGCTGCCTCTGTTTCACGGATAGTGGCCAAAGACACAAGTCAGACAAAGGTTAATTTGTTACTTGTAGCAATAGGGTTAAGCGGAATAATATCATTTTAGTGCCCATCCCCCCAAGCATAATTCCCATAGGACAGTAGCCAGAGTGCCAGGTGATCCCCGCACATCCAGTGGGTTGTGTTTCAGGGGAGGCCTGATTTTAAGGAAACCAAAGACTTCATGATGGGCAGTAAGTTTTACCAGCGATCCTTTTCTATCTCATTGGAAAGGCTCTACTTTTAAGATATTAGTCCTCTTAAGTAGGTGTGCCCTTCGTTGTGAAGGAGACACTATTTCTCTCTTGTGTGTGTGCTGTACAAATATCCTTAAAGAGATAGTCCAAATCAAGGGGAGTCTGTGCCTCTTCTCCCAAGATATACAAGAATGCAAGAGACTTATGGAGGATTATCTCCCAAAAGAGAGAGCATCTCATGAGCTCACCTGTTTTCCCAATCCACGTTCTCAATCCAATTGTATCAGTAACTTAATTCTATATTTTGTGTCATAGAGCGTCATCTCCATTCATTTCAGTGATATTTATTGGGCATCTCTCATATACTGGCAAATGTGCCCGGTACCGAAGATATTATAGTGAATAAAATAAATGCGGTCTCTATTTCTCTGAGCTGATAAATAGGATAATTGAAGTTTTTCAGGGTTTTAAAATCCTGAAAACCATACAAAGTCCTAATGAGCTAAACCACCAGAAGAGTTAAGTGTTCAGACCATAATTTCACGCGAATGCCACTTACATTTTTGCGTCTCAAACTTTGTTAGCACTCCTGTTCTATTATGCACATCCCTGTAGGAGCCTTAATACCACACTGTGAAGTTTTTCAGAGCAAGAAATGCATTTTGTTATGCTCTGCTTTGCCATAATATCTCAGAGAACTTTCTGTGTGAATGTGACTTTAAATGTGTTTTCTAAGCCTCATGTGTTATTTCATTAGAAAACGATACTTTGTCCTGTTTTTCAATTGCAGGATAAAATGTCCACCTAATTTTTACCTAAATGTTTGCCACATCACAAAGTTTTGAATCATTCGGCCTAGCATGCAAATTCTGATATTTTATCACCTGCAACCTTTACACTTCATAAACTAGATCTGGTGCTTCCTATTTCTGTATTTGAAGGTAAGAGATAACCTTGAAGGAAGTTTGGATTTGCAAATGACTTGGAACCACGTCTTGAAACACTATTTTTTTTTAACACATGTCCTTTTCAAAACAGATATAAAATGTACTCTCTTTTCCTTCATTCTTAGTTGCCGGGAAGAGGAATATGACGGTATTTCTTTTCTGCTAAAACGTCACAGGTTTACCTGTTTTTGCCAAATCATGCCTTTGACTCAGTCAAAACCTGCCAATGTTGTGTTCTTCATGTTTCCCTCCTGGATTTTCAAATTCTGTAAAGGTAATGGGTGTGCATACCGATATGTCCATGTACCTAAGTTAAACTATCTTTTTTATTCATTCGTGCTTCATTTACATGTCTTGATGAGTTGTTTCTCTGCCAGGTGTGTATTGTCAAGACAACTTGGTAAGTGCTGGCCTTTGAACCTAGGAATTATGTTTTACCAGCACTCAACTGTGGAAAGGCCAAAGGTCAGCTCTCCATGCTGTGTGTGCAGCTTGATTTAAATGTGAAACTTGGCACGGAGCGTCCTCCGGTGCTGGGTTATTATTCTTGGAATGCGAAAGGTACATGTTTTTGTGATTCTCTAAGGAACTCCTCTATAGCTTTTCCAGTACCTAAGTCAGGTTTCACTCCCAGGCTATGTTCCAAGTCCTAAAATTCATTTTTTAGCAGCTCTCAGACAGATGGGTGCTATTTTTGAAGTCCATACAGGCTTTCCTGTCTGCTAGGGTCTAGGTAATGGTCTACATGACGACTCCAGAAATACACTGACTGCATTTGCTCTTTCCTTCTTGCATGGAGGGCTCTGATATCCTTCCAAAACACTGAAACCATCCTGGGGAAGAAAGGGAGAGCAAACTCATCCACAAGTGAACTTAGTCAGCATTTCTGAACTTCCACAGTTTCCGTTTCAACACTTAGTGGGAACTTCGGGGTATTAGCGATGGTAAGAGTATGATGCCTACGGCTAACTTCACAGCCTGGGAGAAGGAAATAAGTGAAATATACATACGCGTATGCTATGATGTTTACAGCTGGTAAATTCTTAAAAGATTATGCGTAGATTAAGGTTTGGGGGATTGAATTGCATTTTAAAGGCAATATGGGAGCTTCTGAGAACATTCGATATAAGTAAACAATCTTGTATGGAAAGGACCCCTTGGTGTCCATTTTATGAGCCCTTGTTTTGGGAACTATGACCTTACCTATCTGAAAATCATGCATCCTGGAACTCCTTCTTTTTAGAATGTAAGTCAGAGTCACAGAATAATCCAAAGGTGCTGTTGCAAGTGAAAATCGGTATCTCCGTGTTCGTGCACGGAAGCCCAGGAACTTGACTCAGAGGCAAGCCCTGCATCGAGATCTATTGATACATAGTTCATGCACAATTCTAAAACCTATCTCTTATCCATCTTTTTGTTTGTAAAATTGGGCTAGGGCTGTCATAGCAAGTGCCACAGACTGATTAAACAATGAAATGTGTTGCCTCAGTTCTGGAAGCTGGGAAGTCCAAGATCAAGGAGACCATGGGACTGGTTGCATTCTGAGGCCCCTCTCCTAGGCTTGCAGATGACCATCTTCAGCCTGTGTCAGCACCCCGCTGTTCCTTCAGGGATATGCATAATCTGTGTCTAAATTTCCTCTTTTTGTAAGAGGACAGTTCTATTAGATTAGGGCTCACCCTTAAGGCCTCATTAAACTTATTCATCTCTCTAAGAGCCTAGTTTACAAATACAGTTACATTCCGAGGTACTGGGTGGGGGTTCAGATTTCAACATCTGAATTCGGGAGGATACAATTTGGGGTGGCTCTGTTGGTTGAACGTCTGACTTCAACTCAGGTCATGATCTCACGGTTTGTGGGTTCGATCCTTGTGTCGGGCTCTGTGCTGACAGCTAGCTCAGAGCCTGGAGCCTGCTTCAGATTCTGTGTCTCCCTCTTTCTCTTACCCTCCCCTGCTCACACTGTCTCTCTCTGTCTCTCAAAAATAAATAAAAACTTAAAAAAAAAAACACTTTAGCCTCTAATGTTATTCGTAGCAGCTTTAAAGCAGAAAATAGAAACAGTGACTTTAGAAAGATATGACTTGAATCAGGTATACTCAGTTGTAGCAATAAGCAAAATAACAAGGGAAGAAAGAAGAGAGCAAATTTATTTTTAAAGTTCATGTAGGTCTATTGAAAAGCACGAAAGTGTGAGGTAAACATCCTCTCTCAGCAGGTCCTGGATCATCTCTTGATATAACTGCAAAATTATCACCGAGAAAAAGTGAAGTGCTCTTCAAGTAGAAGCAGAAATTTGCCATAGAATGACAGGTGGGAGTCTAAGTCTGAACAGTGTCACTTGGACAAACCCATTTAAACTCGTTAAGTATTTGTTTTCTCCTTAGTATCTGAGAATAAAATTATTTGTGCAAATGCCAGAGATAAGAAGGCTGTGTGTGGGTAGGCACTACAGGAACTGATAAGCATTCTACCAGGAATAAGTTCTTAGGTCCAACAAGAAGGCATAATAATTTGTATTATAATTAAATAGAGTCTTGATTCACATGTCAAAAGGATTAAAGAGGAAAATTTTAAATTTTTTATGAGACATAAACTAAGTCAGTTTCTAAGAGTTCTTTAAACTATGAATTTATTGCAATGGACTTTTGTAAGACAAGGCATAACTGCTTGTTAAAATAACCAGATGAGATCCTTCTGAACATCTCATCCTGTGATCAAATTCAATCAATGACATAAGAAGTAATACGATATAAGAGAAAGAGTTCTGCTCTGTGAATAAAAGGAATTGGATGATGATTAGAACTTTGTAACTACCTTAAACTTCATTTGTTTTTCTGAGCAAGTTCCCACATTTTTATTTTATTTTATATCTTTATTTTATTTTGAGAGACAGAGACAGAGAGTGAGCAGGGGAGGCGCAGTGAGAGAGGGAGACACAGAATCCGAAGCAGGCTCCAGGCTCTGAGCTGTCAGCACAGAGCCCAAGGCAGGGTTCGAACCCACGGACTGTGAGATCATGACCTGAGTCGAAGTTGGATGCTTAACCGACTGAGCCACAAGATGCCCCAGTTTCCACATTTTAAAAATAAAGGACATCCAGAAGGTTTCCACGGTATCTTCTAATAGTAAAATTTATGAAGACACATTTCTACTTCCTTTGAAGTAGAATCGGGAAAGATCTCCACTTCACCTCATAGAATTGGGGAAGATCTAAAAAAGAGACAGCTTTTGGGGCATCTAAGTGGCTCTGTCGGTTGACCCTCTGACCGCGGCTCAGGTGATGATCTTGTGGTTCCTGAGTTTGAGCCCCACATCAGGCTCACTGCGGTCAGTTTGTCAGTACAGAGTTGGCTTCAGTTCCTCTGTCCCTTTTTCTCTGCCCCTTCTGTGATTGTGCTCTTCCAAATATAAATAAATATGTTTTTTTATAAAAGAGCTTAGAGTTGGTCAGTTGGTTAAGCCTCTGACTTTAGTTCAGGTCATGACCTTGTGGTTCGTGAGTTTGGGCCCCACGTCAGGCTCTGTGCTGACATCTCAGAGCCTGGATCCTGCTTCAGATTCTGTGTCTCCCTCTCTCTCTCTACATCTCTCCCACTTGTATTCTGTGTGTGTGTGTCTCTCAAAAATAAATAAAAATTAAAAAAAATTTTAATTTAAAAAAATAAAAAGAGACAGCTTATGGGGCACCTGGGTGGCTCAGTTCATTAAGCATCTCACTTCAGCTCAGATTGCTATCTTGTGGTTTGTGAGTTTGAGCCCGGTGTTGGGTTCTCTGCTGCCAGCTCAGAGCCTGGAGCCTCCTTCTGATTCTGTGTCTCCCTCTCTCTCTCTCTCTCTACATGCCCCCACTTGCACTCTGTATTTATCTCTCTCAAAAAAAATAAATAAGCATTAAAAAATTAAAAAGAGAGAGAGATAGCTTCTATTTAACTTATCAATTCTCTTACATACCCCCACCCCCAATTTGCAGAGATATGAATGGCAAGAATGTGAATTCCCAGCAAGTGTGGTCTCCACCTCTTCAACAACCTGTCTTGGCAATCTTGACTCTTTTTTTTTTTAACACCTTTTATGTTTGTTCATTTTTGAGACACAGAGAGAGACAGAGTACAAGTGGGAGAGGGGCAGAGAAAGAGAGAGAGGGAGACAGAATCTGAAGCAGGTTCCAGGCTCTGAGCTGTCAGCATGGAGCCTGAAGCCGGGCTCAAACCCACAAGCTGTGAAATCATCACCTGAGCCAAAGTCAGTCGCTAAACTGACTGAGCCACCCAGGTGTTCTGGCACTCTTGACTCTTTGAGTGTTAGGAGTCTGTTCCTAATGTAGGGACTTCCAGGACAACACACGATTGTCATGGCTAAGTCTCCTAATGGGCAGGTTGCCATTTTAAGCTGCTAACTTCTCCTCAGCAAGGTACCACCAGACTCTGCCCTCATTTGTCAGGAGTTGAATATCTGCCATTCAGAAGAAACCAAATAACCTGACAAGTCACAGCATGTATATAAGTTATGTTGAATAAAATGTGCCTTTAAATGCTGTCAATAATTCATCACTACAGGAAGCCCAGAGCTCTAAGAAGAAAGCCCCTGTCTTGGATGGAAGCACATCTAAGAGTTTCTCTTTGCTTGAAGACAGAAAGAACTTGCCAGGTGTTAAAATGAAATGTTTCAACCCCTCTACCTAAAGCGATTAAGCATTTGGCGCTGACCACAGAAATGGTTAGCAGGCAAGCACTTTCTCAGGCATGCACACCAGAAGATAAACTTCACTGAGCTCATGGTCTAAGAGAGAAAGAACAGTATAAAATGCTAACACCAGGGACTTCGGAAATAGAGCAATGTTTCTCAGCAGAACATGCAGGGAAATAGACTCTGGACTCTTAAAGACAATTCAAATGAAATAGATCAGCCACCAAGCTCATTATCCACCACTCCTTCAAGCCAATTCTAAGTCACCCAAGCAAGAATGTACCCTCCTGTGCCTAATCAGTAACTAGGACCTACTGACTCCATCTCCTAAATATTTCTGAAGTCCTTTCTGTTCTCCTGTTTTTATGATGATTACCCTAGTTCAATGTCTGTCTGCCTCTCATCTTACAAACCTCTAAATCATCCTTTACACAACAGATTATCTAAATAAAATGCAAATTCAACTGGATCAGTCCTCTGCTCAAAGTCCCTAAATAGTTCCCCATTTTCTTCAGTACAAGCCCAGCTTCCTCAGAAGAGCATATGAGGCCCTCTGTCACCTAAGTCCCTTTCATGTGTTCACTTTATTCCCTTCCTTGCCCATTGGCTTTAGAACACGCCAAGTCTGATCCATTTGTATTTCTTTACCCATTGCTTTAATACATTTCATCTTAGAAATGCAACATGAATATGTTCATTTTATAGCATAGGTGCCTTATAATAATTTCATTGATTCTCTGAATGAACAAGTTCTGAATAAGTTTAAATGGTAAGAGCCATTTTCTTCCACTGGATCATCAGTCACTAAGCTGAGAATCTAGGTTCTATACGACTTGACAAGGAAAGTAAAACCTGAGATTTTTTTTTCAAATTTTATTTAAATTCTAGTTAGTTAAGAAACAGTGCAATATTGGTTTCTGGAGTAGAAGTCAGTGACTCATCACTTACATGCAGCACCCAGTGCTCATCACAAGTGCCCTCTTTAATCCCAGTCACCCGCCGAGCCCACCTCCCACCCACCTCCTTCCATCAAACCTCGGTTTGCTTTCAATCTTTAAGAGTATCTCATGGTTTGTTTCCTCTCTACCTGCCTCCTGTATGTTCATCTGCTTTGCTTCTTAAATCCCACATATGAGTGAAATCGTATGGTATTTGTTTTTCTCTGACTGACTTGCTTCGCCACTCCAGCTCCAACCACATCGATGCAAATGGCAAGATTTCATTGTTTTTGATGGCTGAGTAATATTCCACTGTATATATATGTATATGTACATATATATACAGTGGAATACATATTTATATTATAAAATATATCATATATATCACATCTTTTTTATCCATTCATCAGTCAATGGACATTGGGCTCTCTCCATAGCTTGGCTATTGTTGGTAATGCTGCTATAACTATTGGGTGCACGGACCTCTTCAAATCTGTATTCTTATATCCTTTGGGTAAATACCTACTAGTGCAATTGCTGGGTCATTGGGTAGTTCTAGTTTTAACTTTTTGGGGAACTGCCATACTGTCCTCCAGAGTGGCTCCACCAGTTTGCATTCCCCCCAACAGTTCAAGAGAAACCCCAGATTAAAAAAAATAATAATAACAGCAACCTTCATAAGACTATTCTCTAACCTCTTCTCCATACCAGCCAATGTTATAGTGAGTAAGATGAATTGATTTACAGAATGCAAATTTAGAAACAGTGGGGAGACAATGTAATAGTCTCTTGATAAGCCTTGTTTAGTACAAGGCATTTCTCACCATAGGTATAAACTAATATTGAGGTGGGATGAGGGAGGAGGTGGCCGGAGCATGAATTACTGTCCATGGTCCTGATACAAAAATACACACTATGACTTGATTGTTCTCTATGCGCCGTGGGCCTCCTTCACGTATCTATCATCCTCCAGCATCCAAGAATTATATCAGTACTGCTGGTTGTGGTTTTCTGAGTGAGTCAGTGATTTAAATGAGTACTGTTATAAGTTGTGCCCTCTCAAAAGATATACTGAAGTCCTAACCCCCAGAACCTGTGAATGTGACCTTATTTGGAAACGGGGTCTTTGCAGATGTAATCAAGTCAACATGAATTCATACTGGATTCCATACAGGAGGGAAGTTTGGACAAAGATTCACAGTGGGGAAGGCCATGTTAAAACAGAAGCAGAGATTGAAATGATGCATCTACAGGTTAAGGAGTACTAAGGGTTACTGGCAACCACCAGAAACTAGAAGAGGCAAGGAAGGACTCCTCAGACAGAGCTGTCAGAGACAACATGATCTTACTAACATCCTGATTTTAGACTTCCAGCCTCCAGAACTGGGAGAGAATACATTTCTGTCATTTTAAGCCACCAGTCAGTGTAATTTGTGATGGAAGCCCTGGGAAACAGGTACAAGTACAATATAAATATTCCTCTGAGTTTTTATTTTGGTGTTACTTTACAATAACTCTGAAGACCCCAAGTCTTAGTTAATTATCTTTTTTCGAGGTCTAAGTTTTGTGTACTCATTAGCATGTATGAAGGATAATAGTGTTCAGTACTGAAATATGGTAATGTCTGCAAGTGGGGGAGATCATGGAGTCAGGCTTCAGGTCTGGGTTCCATAATACTTCTCTATTTCTGCTTCCGTTCCGGCAGTGGGGCAAGTATATCTTTCACTTAAAGGAACAAAACAGCTCCATCCTATTCAAAGTTAGTGGTGATTCATGGGTAATTTATAAAGATTTTGCTTTTCAACTTTTCTCTTTTTAATGCTTAAGCATTTCTCTGAACATTGACAGTGATTAGCATGTCTACTTCCTGTTTTAAGACATTGTTGGGTAAATTTAAAAAATGGAAATTATCCCTCCCAATGTCTATTATCCTAGATCTCTTTTGCATTAGATGGGAGACTGGTGAAGAGGCTGTCAGGCAGAGACAGTGGCATGGTGGACAAAGCTTGCTTCAGAAATTGTAAAGGTTCCTTGTGACTTGGTTCCTCCAGGCTACAGTGACTTAGCTTATTTTCTCCCCTCTGCCATTTTTAAAATGTTTTATTTATTTTTGAGAAACAGAGACAGCATGAGCAGGGAAAGATCAGAGAGAGAGGGAGACAGAATCTGAAGCAGGCTCCAGGCTCTGAACTAGGTGTCAGCACAGAGCCTGATGCAGGACTCTGACCCATGAATTGTGAGACTATGACCTGAGCCTAAGCCAGACGCTCAACCAACTGAGCCACCCAGGTACCCCACCATGCATACATTCAATGACCAAGAAGGCTATCTTTACTATTCCCCTGCCTATAAATGCCGTTTTGTTGTTGATGAGAACACCAAGGAAATCCTCCCTCATTACTTTCTCATCTGGGGTGTGAGTATGTGACCAGAGGGCGTGAGCTCAATACTCTGCTGGCTGATGCTCTCAAGATATCCTATAGAGCATACTGTTGAAGAGTTTCCTGTTCTTTCAGAACAGAACAGCCAGATTGAGTTTTCAGACAATGTACTCTGGGTGGACGGTTCTGACAAGCAGCACGTTAACCCAGAAGAAGACTTTGGCATGATTGGCAACACAACATCTAATTCTTAGGTTGTTTTGCTTCTTCTCTTTTTAGGGGAGTGATCTTTTCTCATCATAATTTTCCTATAGATTTCAAAACACACTGTGTATCCCAGTATAAACAGTTTCAGGGAGGGACGGTGACTTCCTGAAATGGATTCTCTTGGGTGAATTTTGGGACTGGCATCTAAGTATGTTATATATACAAATTGACTTTACTGGGCTGCTTTCGGGTTGTGGCACCAGTTTACTAGAATTTGACATACAGTTAGAACTTCATTTATTTTATTTTGATCATTTTCAAATAGACACAGCAAAACTAAGGACTTTATTTCAGGATTGGTTTCATTGATGTTAATTGAAATAAGCAGTAGTCTTGCGGAGGATTGTTTTCTTTTTTTCTTTTTAATTTTTATTTATTTTTGAGAGACAGAGACAGACCCAGAGCAGTAGAGAAAGAGAGGGAGAAACAGACTCTGAAGTAGGTTCCAGGCTCTGAGCTGTCAGCACAGAGCCTGATGTGGGGCTTGAACCCATGAACTATGAGATCATGACCTAAGCTGAAGTCAGACACTTAACTGACTGAGCCCCCCAGGAGCCCCCTGAGAATGGGTTTTAACTTGTGAGATGTTAGGCCAGACTTTTGCTCTTCTTTTAGGCCTCTGTGAATAAGTGAAATAATTACAATTTTCTTGCTAAAACTGTTTGCCAGGTGAACTAATGATTATTTAATAAAACTATTCCTTTGGTTCTTATTTGAGTATGGTGTTACTGTTGACCATTGAAGAATTATAGCTTTTGGATGAAGCCAAAAGATCCTGAAGACTTATGAGCCATAAATTCTGTTCTTATCAGTTATCTGTCTAAAACAAACAAAACAATTGCTATTAGATTCTTCTGCTTAATTATTGACTCAACTATTGAAATACTTTGTCACCTACATCGCCTTCTGTTTGATGGTTCCCATCTTTCAGAGAAGCAGCAGAATGCATAGTATTTCTTGGGTTAAAAAGATGATTCTTCCTAGGGTGAAAACAATTTGTGTGCAGTGACATGGTTCATGGTCTGGGAGGAGACAAATAAGAAAAATGAACAGTACCTAAATTCCAGAAAAGTTGAAAACTAACTTACTTGATCTAGCAATTGATGGACCTGGCTAATAAGTCGATCATGGGATAGATATTTAGAAGATTCTGATATGATTTGGATATTAAATTTTAGCAAAACATTTGACAAAAATCTTATAATATGCCTATGGGCAAGATACACAGGGACTGCTGTTCAAAGTACTTGATAGTTAAGATGCATGAAGGAAAGTATGAAACAACTAACAAGGTACCTACTTGTTCCACCCAGATCTGAGTTCATCAGGACTCCTTGGAAGCTATGGGCTCATTTCTGGGTGCTGGGCTTCAAGAAGACAGAGGCTGTGTAGAGCATATCCAGAGAAGAGAGGTTAGAATGGTGTAAAGAGTCAAATTCGAGTCATTTGAAGGAAAAGCCAAATAAATTCAAAATATTTGGCTTGGATGAGAGGAGACATGGAAAGGATATGAAATGCTGAACAATGTGGTGGGCAGTACCTCGAAGAAGGGCTTGTTCAATGAGAGGCCCCTTGATTTAGAGAGGCAGCAGGGGATAGAAAGGAAAGACCAAGAGCTCAGAAGTCAAAACTGGGTTTGTCACACCACTTTATGGCTGCCTGAGTCTGGACACATTTTTTTTAAACCTGTCTGAATTTTAATCTCATGATCTGTAAAAGGAAGATCATTATAATTACCTTGAGAGGATTAAAAGAACAAAATCCTGCCATTTGCAACAACGTGGATGGAACTGGAGGGTATTATGCCAAGTGAAAAAAGTCAGTCAGAGAAAGACAAATATCATATGTTCTCACTCATATGTGGAACTTGAGAAACTTAACAGAAGACCATGAGGGAAGGGACGGGGAAAAACAATTTCAAACAAAGAGGGAGGTAAACCCATAAGAGACTCTTAAATACAGAGAACAAACTGATGGCTGATGAGAGGAGTGGAGGAGAAAGGAAAATGGGTGATGGACATGGAGGAGGGCACTTGTTGGGATGAGCACTGGGTGTTGTACATAAGCAATGAATCATAGGAATCTACCCCTGAAACCAAGAGCACACGGTACACACTGAATGTTAGCTCACTTGACAATAAATTATATTAAAAAATAAGTAAGTAAAATAAAAGACAGATAATAAAACTGCCTGGCATATTGTAGATGTTCTGGACTGACTGTGTCCCCACCCTCCCAAATTCATATGTTGAAGCCACGTGTGACATGATGGCATTTGGAGGTGTGATCTTTGGGAGGTCATGAGGCTTAGATGAGGTTCTGAGAGTGACACTCTCATGGCAGGATTAGTGTTTTTATAAAAAGAAGAAGAGACATGACCACTCCTCTTTTCCCAAGACCACTCACTCGCCAAGAGAAGGCCACACGGGAACATAGCCATAGAAAGAAGGTGGCCGTCTTCAAGAGGAAAAGACCCTCATTGAGAACTGAATCTGCTGGTGTCTTGGCCGTGGACTTCCTAAACTCCAAAATTATGAGATAATAAGTATCTGTTATTTAAACCATCCGGTCTATGGTATTTTGTTATAGCGGCCTGAGCTAAGAGAGCAGATAGTATTATTTCAAAGAATTAGAACTAATATCTAGAAGGTTCTGGGAAGTAGTTTTGCTTCACAATAAAGAAGAACTTTCTTGTATGCTAGGCATTCTAGGAAGACAGTGAGGGAGTGAATTCTGACTTGCACGAGTGTTCAGAATCTATATGAGAACCTGACTGACCTGTGTAAACTTTCTACCCACTGGCTCGCCATCTGCTGTCTGCTAAAGAATCTAGGCAAAAGCAAGCAAGAAATCATGTATATGTAATATAGGAGAGGCTAATTTAAAGAAGAGCTTCCCTAATTCTTATCGATCTCATGGGTTTGTAATTCAATCTTCTTGAAAGAATTTGTTCATTTATTTCTAATTTGGATGCATTCATTTATTTCAGCCAGTTGTACCTGTAAAATTACATCTTTTAACACAATATCAGTTACCAATGACACAGCTATGGACTTAAGAAGATGGCTCATTCTCATAAGCTTGGAACTCAGAAATGAGTTCTAATTGCTCCAAACCAAACATACACTGGTTTCAAATGGGGAATTATAGTCTCCAAAGAGACTAAAACTAAAATGCAAGAATGCATCATTTTCTATTTTCAGAGACAAGATGGAAACTCAACTAACATATAGTCCCTGAAAGAAATATATAAATGACCCTCCATAAAGCACGGAGGGTCCCAGTGGAACTCTGGATCTACGTTATAGCACCGTGAAGGCATGTTGGTGTAATTTATATCCCACTAATGATACTTATATGAATTTCATTAATATTAAAAAGTAAATTGTTGCTATCTCTGTGTGGATAAACTATATTTCTTTGGTGACTTTTGAAAACAATTCTGGATACGTAATGGGAACTATCACGGGAATGGAGATTCTGTGCATAAAACTTAATGTGCATATATTCTCCACTGCTGGCAACTCCATGAGTGTTCAGTGAAACATATATATAAGCTGCATGTATCTAACTAATGGACGAAGGAGAGGCAGCATTTTTAAAGACAGTTTTTGATTATCAACTTTGTTAAATGCAGTAAGAAGGAAGATTTAAAGCATGGCTGACATTAAGAATCATTCAAATCTAAAGGAATGGACATCTTAAGCTTCTTTCTGGACCACCAATTTGATTTCCCATTATAACATGTATTTTTAAAGGTTTGAGTACCTTATCCAGAAATCAAGATAAGTTCATCAAGGTGTTCTGTTATAAATTATATGAGATGGGGATAATTAGATGAATTTTCTCTGAAACGGGGTAATTCATCATATTTCCCCCTCAAATAGGGATTGATTGAAAAATCTTTTGAGACATCCCTTGGATGACAAGTTGGCGTTTCCAAAAACATTTTTAAAATTCTTCAAGATTTGGTGAGCCAGGTACCTCAAGTGCCCCAGGTAAGAAAAATCACTCTTAGGTATGAACAGATAAAGCAACTTACGTATTAACCTGTCCAACCTACCATGCGAAAATGTCAATCATTTCCTGAGAAAGACAGCATTTGAAATCAGAATAGAAATTCTTGTGAGCATTATGTAAAACTATTATATCCATATCTATATATTATTTGTCTCATCAGCTTCCTCACAATTTAATAAAAGTTATTTTTATCAAATCAAAAGAGGGATTTGCTCTTGCTTTCATAAGTGCCCCAGGGAGTTACAAGTGGCTCACGTTGAGCCTTTTGAATGTGCAAAGCGCTTCTCCAAACTCAAAAATGATCTTAGGTTTAGAGATGTTAACTAGTTTCCCCAAGTGTACAAAGATGGGAAGTGGCAGGTCAGACCCAAGTGAGATCACTTAGAAACACTGGCTTTGTTTTTCTCAAGACGCCACTCTCTCTTCTCAGAAAACCTTTCCATTCCTTTGCTGACCTCATTCCCTCCTTTTAACCTCTGAGGAGCCGAGTTCCTCGGGACCCTGGACTGGGCCTCCTTCTTTCAGTCTGCTCTTTACCTGGACCACCCCATCTGTTCCCAAACGCACGAATACCACTTGTATGTGGACAATTCCCGATGTCCACCTCTAGCTGAACTATCCTGTCTGGGCTCTAGATGCATACATCGAAATGTCTTAGAGTTAGCTTTGTACTTAAAATTTTGAAAGCTTACTTTCCCTACAAACCAAAATGCACCTTCTCCAATTCTTCCATCTCAGTAAGTGGCACCTCCTACCACGCATTTGCTCATGACATGAACTAAAGAGTTGTCACTGACTTGTCTGCTCCCCCTGACAACTTACCTCCTAAGTATGCTTTGTTGAAATCTTTCCTAAGTATCCTTTGAGTCCCTTCTCCATCTCCTGGTGATGAAGACCAAGAATGTGGCTGCTGAATCAGAAACCCCACGTTGATTTAAAGCCTTACTAAAGTGGGTTCTACTTGTTTTCTGGAAAACAATAGTTATGCATTTGCCCATTTCCATAGGAACGTGCCTTCCTTACTTTAACAAAATTTGAACTGTCTTTAATTTTATGAAGGCAAAAATAATTTATGAGTGTTTTCCTCATCTCAATACCTCTTTACCTCTTTTCCAAATGTGGCATGTTTTGTGTTTTCTAGAAGCCCTTCCTTTCCTGGGGGGGGGCGGTGTTTCATGACTCTTCATCACTCAATTATTCCTCCCTTTGTCTAGTCAGTTCTCAAATCCTGGTTCCCTAGGGACTGCATTTTTATTATTGTTGTTTATACATGAACATATTTTGTAAAACCAGACATGTGAAAACATTTTATTTCAAGGTTTTCCTCATTTTAAAGATACTATAGAATAGGACTTTTTTTATTCTGGAGAAGGAAGAAAAGTAAGAGGAATATTAGCCCTTCTAAGTCCCAAGAGTTTGCTGCAAGAGAAATACGCTATAGTCAAGTTTTTGAAAATATCACCCAAGTTTTCTGTCACCCCCTTCAGCACTCAACACTTTGGTTAGCGTTTCATGCTTAGTGAGCAGTGCACGTGGCAAATGCATCTCACACACTCCTGATAATAACCAAGGCTTTTGTCCCAAAGGCAGAGCCTCCTGAAAGGCAGAGAACCTGAGTCTTCATTGCTGATCTGAGACTTAACAGAAAGACCTAGTGGTCTCTTGTGTCTCCTCAAGTGCCAGTTTTCACTCTGCCTCCGCTGAGCTAACTTTACAAGCAGATTTAGAGCACCTGCGACACTTTGTAAGAGAGAGATTTTTTAATTAAGACAATTCTGTTTCGAGAATGGTTTGGTTTTATAGTTTCCAGAAGTAAATCGCAAAAACGACCAGCTTCTGAGAATGGAAAACAAGGCTGAACATGGATTTGTATCAAGGTCTTCAAGCGTAGTCTCATCATTCTGGGAAAAGACAGGAATCACAGAGTGAAAAAGTAGATTTTTTTGTGGCTATTTTATATGCAACAATATCTCTAACAAAGTTCTCGTTAAGCCTACTTCTTATCTATGGGTAGTTAAATATAGTCCAACGCTATTGCATAACAATGCTTGTGTTCAAAATAAGGCAGGAGGATTTTTTTTTTTGTTTTAAAGGAAAAGTTATGAGATTGGAGAGTCAAAATCATAAAACCAAAAAGATATAAAATGAATACTGCCAGACACAGACCAAGGAAAGTAGACTAGAGGGTTTTGGACTCCAAGTCCTGCTTTGCTACTTACTTTCTTTTTTTAAATTTTTAAAAATGTTTTATTTATATTTGAGAGAGAGACAGCATGAGCAGGGGAGGGTCAGAGAGAGAGGGAGACACAGAATCTGAAGCAGGCTCCAGGCTCTGAGCTGTCAGCACAGAGCTCGATGCGGAGCTCAAACCCAGGAACTGTGAGATCATGACCTGAGCCGAAGTCGGATGCTTAACCGACTAAGCCACCCAGGTGCCCCTGCTTTGCCACTTTCTAGCTGTGTGATCTTGACCAAATCATTTTCACCTCTTCCCTCATATGTAAGATAGAGATCTATTTGTAATTCAGTAGTAGTCATTGAGCATTTGTTATGTGCCAGCAAATACCTTGGATTGGGATGAGGGGTGGTTATGGAGAGATAGTGGTAAAAAGTTAAAGAGAAAGAAAAAAGGAAGGAAGGAAGGAAGGAAGGAGGGAAGGAAGGAGGGAAGGAAGGAAGGAAGGAGGGAAGGAAGGAAGGA
>NC_043706.1:16160832-16171553 GCF_006229205.1 Suricata suricatta | reverse complement strand
ATATATATATATATATGGTTGTGGTTAGACCTCTGGGTTAACAGAACAGAACAGGGAGGAGCGATTGGTGGGGTTAACCTGATATAGTCTGGTATTAATAATACTATCTGTGATGAGCTGAACAACGCCCTCCTCCAAGATGTCCATGTCCTTATCCCCAGAACCAGTGAATGCGATATGGCAAAGACTTTGCAACAATGCTTGAGTTAAGCATCTTGAGATTAGCCAGGATTATTCAGACAGGCCTTAAATGAAGTCACAAGCAACCTCATCAGAAGGAGGTTGAGGGAAAATAGTCAGAAGAAAAGGAGGCAGTGATTGAGACAGAGACTGTCACAGCCAAAGAAGGCTAGAGCCACCAGATGGTAGAAGAGGCAAGGAACCGATTCTCCTGCAGAAACTTTGCAGGGAGCGTGGCCCTCCCAGCTCCTTGCTTTCACCCCAATGAAATGAATTTCATACTTGAGGCTTCTGGAACCATGAGATAATACATTTATGTTGTTTTAAATCTGTGGTAATTTGTTACAGTAGCTTCAGGAATGTCATAGTGCATGTCAAGAGCAGGCATGGTGCCTGGTGTATTGTAAATGCTCAGTGTCCATTCATTGCCATTGTTGTCTAATCCACCCGAGTTAGTGGGAATCCATCCTACCTTTAAAGATCTTCCCAGGGGCGCCTGGGTGGCTCAGCCGGTTAAGCCTCTGACTTTAGCTCAGGTCATGGTCTTGTGGTTCATGAGTTCGAGTCCCATGTTGGGCTCTGGGCTGACAGCTCAGAGCCTGGAGCCTGCTTCAGATCCTGTGTCTCCCTGTCTCTCTGCCCCTTCCCCATTCACACTTTATCTCTCTTTTTCTCTCTCTCTCTAAAAAAAAAAAAAAAAAGATTTTCCTAAAAAGAAGAGATTCTTGCTCCTCAGAGAGAAGGAGAGTTTGACCAACCCTTTTGCTTGCCAACAAATGACCATCATTTAAAATTTGTTGTGTGCAAAATGTTCTGGAGGGGTTAGTTCATCATGTCGTTCTAAGGAGAAAATATCCCCTCACGACATTATTTTTGCTCTTTCAGCATTTTATTCTAGCCTTTGCTACCACACTTCCTTTTATATTTCAATGTATTTACATTTACGTGTCTGAATAACTAAAAGGGGGGGTGTCTCTGAAATTTGGTTCTGTATTCCCAGAACAAAACAGAGCGTCCGGCATGCAGGAGGTATTTTGTTATGAATGATTAATTGATAGGCTGACTGAATGAACAGATTCACACTTTCCAGTTCATTTCATTATATAGTGGCCCAGGGTGGAGGAAAACGACCACAAGGGAGATAGAGCAGCGAGTGCCTTTTCGGAAGGAATATGGACGAGTAGCAAGGAAGGCAAACCGAACTACCGTTCAGCCTAAGGAAAGCTGATTCCCGTTTCTATTTTCTTCTCTAATAAAGATCAGATAAAATAAGGGATTGTAGTGGGTTAGACAGTTTAGTCATACAAAAGGTATTTATTGAATACGTTGGCCAGACACTCTTCTAGGACCTGAAATAATAGCAATGAAAACAATAAGATCTTTCATTTCATGGAACTTAAATACAGTTTCTCTCGGAGAGAAACAAATACAAACATGTTAGGTAGTGCCAGTGGTTTCGAAATCATTAAGCAGCCTAGTGTGATAGACTTTTAACTATAACCTAAGTAGCAAGGAAGAGACAGTCACGCAGTGATCTGGGGATAATGGTTCCAAGCAAAGGGAGAAATCAGTGCACAGGCGTTAAAACAGTAAAAGCTTTGCATTTTTTGCGGAGTGGAAAGAAGGCAAGCGTGGCTGGAGGGATGGGGCAGAGACAAGTACAGGACAAGATGACAGCAGAGAGGTTCAGAGGGGCCAGATCATGCTGGGTCATAAAGAGCAACATAGGGAACTTGTGGAATGTTTATTCTTTCAAGCGCTGAAGGGTTAAAGCAGGGGCCTGACTTCACTTGGGCTACTTATTTTTTCAGGATCACATTTTGTGAGAGTGGGCACAATGAAAGCAAAGCACCAGATGGTACACTATTGCAAAAGTCCAGAAGGGGAAGAATGCTGATGGCTTCCATTAGGGCGGTAGAAGTCAGCTGCAAAGAGCCGGGGAAATCTGACATCGCCCTCGGTCACCAAGTTGACAAGACCTTCTTCTCTGCTTCGTTGCTCTCTGCTTATTGGACCGGCTCTAGATTCTCTAGAGGAGAATCTGTTTTGTGTCTTTCACTACTAGTGTGAGAGACGATCCTTGGCATTCCTTGGCTTGAAGCTGTATAAATCCAGTCTCTGCCTCTGCTGTTGCATGGCACTCTTCTCCCTACCCATCCATGTCCAGTGTTCCCTCTTCTAAAAGGGCATCAGTCAATGGATCCCATCATAATAACCTCATCTGAACTTGATTACATCTGCAAAGACCCTACTTCTAAATAAGATCATATTCACAAGGACCACAGGTTATGACTGCAAAATCTGTTTGGGGAGCACAATTCAACCCACAACAGATGGTCTCTGCATTTTGAGGCTGGATGAGATCCCCTAGGAGAAGGTTAAATAGAAAAGAGGATCACAGATCTGGCCCTGGGAGGCTCTAACATTTAGAGGCTGAACAGCAGAGGGAGGAACCTGGATAGGGAGAGGAAAACCAGGAGAGTCTGGCATCCTAAAAGATGAGAGATGAGTGTTTTAGGGGGATAGCAATTAAAATCTTTGCTATTCAAAAATATTAGGTCATGGGATAATCTGTGTTACTGGAAGTTGATTTTATAACAGAGAGAAGTTGAGCACAGGAGCTAGACTCTCAGGGACATGGGAAGGGCTAGACAGGGGCCCACTGTCCTCTATAGCTCATCCTCTGACACATCTCTGATCTCGGACCAGAAATCAGGTAGACTTACTAGATTCACAGGCAGGAAGTTTGAGATATGATGATGAAAAGGAGTGATGCCTCTTTTTGGAATCCTTCAGCTTCCTTCAATTTGTGTTCTGAGTGAAGCAAAGCCACTCATTGAGAGAGTCAGGAGCAGGGAGTGTAGGTGATATGAAGAGAAGGGGAAACGTGTGAAAGACCTTTTGGAGGATGGAAAAGTGATCATACTTTTCCTAGTACATAAGGACATGTACTAGGATTGATGTAAGATTGCTCCTAGTTTGGGTTCCATAATTCGAATCTATGATAGCTGCATGCAACCACAAGAGGGTGCACACCTGTGTCCTTTCTCAGAGTTACTTATTTAAAAGAAAAAAATTTTAATGTTTTTATTTAGTTTTGAGAGAGAGAGAGAGAGAGAATGAGTGGGGGAGGAGCAAAGAAAGGAAGAGACACAGAATCCGAAGCAGGCTCCAGGATCTGAGCTGTCAGCACAGAGCCCAACACAGGGCTCAAACCCACCATCAAGTCATGACCTCAGCTGAAGTCAGATGCTTAACTGACTGAGCCACCTAGGCACCCCTCTCAGACTTAGTTATTAAAACTAATGTGTAAGCATACCTTAGGTATCAAGGATGTTGGTATTGGCAGATTGTCATATTGTTTTACTTCTTACAGTCTACTATTGGCTCGCTGATTTTGTTACGATTTTTTGGTTTTAATTTTTCATGTTGCCCAATCTCATCCTTCTTTATGAGTTCTCCCATTATTTTTATGCGTAGGAAGTCCTTCCTTTAGAAGAAACGTACCACCTTTTTTTTTCTTTTTTCTTAATTAATTTATTTATTTAGGGAGAGAGAGCAAGCAGAGGAGGGGCAGAGTGAGAGGGAGAGAGTCCCAAGGGGGCGCCCTGTGCTCGGAGTAGAGCCTCACATGGGGCTCGATCCCACAACACTGGGATCATGACCTGAGATGAAATCAAGAGCCGGGTGCATCATCAGCTGAGCCACCCAGGTGCCCCACCATTGTTTTTGCTTCCTGTTAAACTGCCACCATTTCTAAGACTTCACTAGTTTGTGATCCTCTTGCTGTTGTCAGGCTCATCATGGTCCTAATGTCTAGAACTGAATGTTGAACAGCTGACCTGCATGACACTGGGTTGTACAATTGAAGAGTGTGGAAAAGACACAGAGCCAGACCTCAAATGAACAATTTAGTATTTTAAGCTCTTTATTTTTCCTATAATTGAATATTAAACTTTCTCCCACAGATTCCTAAAATCTGTGGCTAAGGCTCAGTGGAGTTAAAAGTTGGCAGAAACAGGGGCGCCTGGGTGGCTCAGTTGGTTAAGCTTCTGGCTTTGGCTCAGGTTATGATCTCACGGTTCATGGGTTCGAGCCCCACATCGAGCTCTGTGCTGACAGCTAGCTCAGAGCCGGGAACCTGCTTCAGATCCTGTGTCTTCTTCTCTCTCTGACCTTCCCCTGCTCACACTCTCTCTCTCTCTCTGAAAAACAAAAAACCAGGGGCACCTGGGTGGCTCAGTCGGTTGAGCGGCCAGCTTCGGCTCAGGTCAGATCTCACGTTTGTGGGTTTGAGCCCCACATCAGGCTGTGTGCAGACAGCTAGCTCAGAGCCTGGAGCCTGCTTCAGATTCCGTGTCTCCTTCTCTCTCTGCCCCTCCCCCTCTCATGCTCTGTCTCTCTCTGTATCAAAAATAAATAAGACATTTAAAAAAATTTTTTTTAATAAAAAATAAATAAAAAACCATAAAAAATGTAAAAGTTGGCAAAAACAAAAACAACTTTGAAGCAGTAAATGGAAAGAAGGAACATCCCAAGAATAGGTGAAGATACATTCATTTTCACCATGGCAGCTGACTGTCTGATGCCCAGAAGAGAGAGGAAAAAGTTCTTGGAGAGGCTTAGAGGTCAAGAAAAAAGTTCTCCCCTTTGCTCCTTATGAATGCCGCAGAACGAGGAAGGGCATTTTGCTCTCAAGGTCTGAGAATCTCTCCAGGAATTTCCTTGGGGCCTGAGGTGTCCCTTGTCACATTTTACTTCATCTAGCCAACATGAGCTCTGTCACGTCCAGCTTGGGAAGAATAAGTCTGCCCTTAGGTGATCTTAAATTCAATGCTAAACAAAGAATGTGGAAGCAAGTCAGCATGAAGCATGTTGCCTGGATATGTACATTCCTACCAGATTGGGAAGAATCAGGCTGATGCCTCCCTCCGGTTTAGGAATTCATGAACCAACAATTATTTATTGAACATCTAGTTAGTACTGGGCCTCGTTACAGAAATGGATACTCTTGGTTGTGCCATTGAGTTTGCATGAAGTAAATAGTCCTTCTTTCCAAAGGAAAACTAACTGTTCCATAGTTTGCAGACTGAGGACACTAATTCCTTTAGCACTTAATTCTCCCTGTGAATATCTGCACCAACTTCACTTACTGTCTCATAGTTATATTTACCCTATGTCCAGCCATTTATCTGTATTCATCATAGCAATATGATAAATATATAATATATTATGTAGTAAAACAGATTATTTAATATTTAAATGATCTTATTTGAAAATTTATTATTATTATTATTACTTAATAATTATCCTTTTCCTCTGCATTAGAAGGGTGTTATGGAGATCATCAATGTCAATGTGCCTTCTGTGAGGTCATCAGAATTGTTTTCACTTCTGTGTCTCTTTGTTCTGCCTTGTCTCCTTCTACTCCTCATCTCCCCATCCTCTCTCTTTCTGTGTCCCCCATTACTCACACACACACACACACACACACACACACACACACACACACACAGAACACACCCCTTACACCTGGCTTTCAAACACCAGGGATGCCCTTTACTGCATTACTGAAAAGGGCATGATTCCTGCTCTCTCTTTTTGCAGAATTTAGTGGCTACAGCATGTTCATGTCTACTGTCACGTACAATTTTCTTTCTTTTGTGTAGTAATTGAAATGGAGTCATGACTCAACCCTTACTGAAACACCACATTGTGAGGCTGACAGATTTGGAAAATGCTGGAACTCCTACCCTAACCAAAGCTGTCTTTCTGGTCTCTTACTCTATTCTTCCTCCCATCAGCTGCCGTCCGTGCTTGGACACTCCTTTCCCTTCTTAATTTCATTGCATGACTAGATGTAATGAGGGGCCTAAGTGAATTGCAGATGAGGAAAAAAAATAGTGTTCTGCCTTCAGATAAAATAAGTTAAAAAGTAAGGAGATTCTTACATCAGAATCTCTACATGGAAAACACTGGAAGAAATCAAATAGAGCTATGGGAAACAAAGTTATTTTGGACTCCCTGGATTATAATTGATCCGTGTCTATGTTTATCCATTGTAAATGGTTTTAGTTAAATGCCAACATGGTCATAAAAGTAGTACATTTTTGTTTTTGTCCTGATTAAACCCCTTTGGTTGCCTTACTGTTTCCCTGGGCATTCACTTTTCATAAAGAACAAACTGAGATCTTTAGAGGTTAAGCATTTAGTGTAATTTTAGGATACAGTGTGATCTGGAAGTTTCCAGTATGTAGAGCTGGAAATCCCAGATCAAAGTGGTTGCTGCTCAGTCCCCATTTGTCTGATCCTGATAGTCAATGCCATGTCCACGGTAATCTCCCAATGGATATCAATGCTCTGACTGCCTACCTGCACATGGCATTCTCACTTCTGGTATTTTTTTTCTTGTCTTTTCCTTTTTCCTTCCATCCTTCCTTCCTTCTTTGCTTCCTTCCCTTCTTTGAAGGGGAGGAGCAGAATGAGAGAGAGAGAGAGAGAGAGAGAGAGAATCTTGGGCAGGCTCCATACCCAGCACAGAGCCTGATGCAGGGCTCAATCTCATGACCATGAGATCAGGACCTAAGCTGAAATCAAGAGTCTGACACTTAATCAACTGAGCCACCCAGGTGCCCCAGTATTTTTTTTCTTACTGTACAGAATTATACTCATTTACTTCTGTATATAATACCAACTTATTATTTGTGACTTTTACCTCTGTGTTCCCCTCTATCACTGTCTCTCTCTGCCTCTCCTTCCTCCTTCCCA
The DNA here is from genome assembly GCF_006229205.1 of Suricata suricatta. Classification (NCBI taxonomy): domain Eukaryota; kingdom Metazoa; phylum Chordata; class Mammalia; order Carnivora; family Herpestidae; genus Suricata; species Suricata suricatta. Next base: position 16,164,605 of record NC_043706.1, on the reverse strand, counting down.
TAGCCCACCTGTCCTCACCAAGGAACAGGAGCATTCTAGCCAGGCCACAGAGATCCTGAGTCTCTCACCTGCTTCCTTGAGGACCACACCTTGATTTTGCCTTGCCACCTGGCTGGGTACATCTCTAGTTCTTACTGTTTTGATGTCAGAGCTCTCTGTGCCTTTTGAATTTGCTGGTAATCTGATATCTTCACTCTAATTGTGTGCCCTCATCTCCATGAAAAGTGCTAAATCCTTGCCTGGATTGAGCAGTGCCTCTTGTGAGCTCTGTGTTGGTCCTGTATCACACCTGATTCCGCCTTGCTTAGCAGTCTTCGGGGCCATACCCTGTTGTTGGCACTGTCAGGGATGGTCCCTAACTTACATCCTCTGAGGGATTCCACCTTGGGTCACAGGACAATGACTTCACTTATCATATTCCTAATTCTCTCTCTGGGTCCACGCTGATGGCTTTTAGGGTTTTTTGTTTTCCTGTCCCACTGAGCAGACCCTGGCTTCACAGCCTGCCTGACCAGAGTCCATACTGTGTGGCTTGACCAGTGACCACATACTGATTCTCAGATCTCTGTGGTCCTGCTATGGCTCCACTGACTGATCTCAGCAGGCTGGAAGGCTGTTTGTCTTGTTCTGAGGTTTTGAGCTGAAAGAAAATGGTGGTCAGGCAGCATGGAGACTTGCTCTCCAGTGGAGCATAGATTCTCACTCCTTACGTAGTCTTTCCCTGCCCCCAAATTCAAATGACCCTCCAATGGCCGACAGAGGCCTCTTCTGTAGAACCTAGTCTCTTAGCTGGAACAGAGAGTATTAGCTCTTTTTTGCCTGCTAAAAGAGCAAGACTCATACATAGGTCTTTATTGTGTAAGTTGTAATTCAGTCTAATCTCAAAATTCATTGTGATGGGCACAAATCACATTCTCTTGTAGGGTAAAACATTGTCCCAAATCCTAGGACAATTGATGCAATCCTTACTTTTAGACACATAAATGTTCGTATGAATATTTACACACACACACACACACACACACACACACCATGCACTCTAAACATTGGACACACATGCCACAACTCATCCACACATACATTAATGTGACCACAGCAGCAAAATATTGGAATTATTCTCAAAGCAGTCATTTTTAATTCAGTTGAGTTTTTAAATTGAATTTTACATTTTAAATGCTGTTTTGTCACATTTTCCCAAAATTCCCTGCATAGACAGGTTTGTTTCAAGTCTTTCTACAGTATATGTGAGTCCCAACTCTTTATTCTAAAAATACCTGACTCTCTCCACTTGTTGTCCCATTTCAGTCCATACTTGTTCCCCTAAGAAACCTCAGTTACAACTCCAGGCTTAGATCCCCACCTCAAAGAAATGGTTCTGCTCTCCGTGGTCCATAATCCTGTAGCATTTTGAACCTTCTGTAATATTTTGACATTGGGGTGTAGCTATTCATATACACAACTGTCTCCACATTAATGTGAGCTGCTCAGAAAAAGATGCTATCCTCAGTCATCACTGTGGTCCCAGCACTTAGAATAGTACCGAGGACATGATAGACCCTTAGTACATTTTCAACCACCCAGATGGTCAAAAGGAATAAAGAAAGGTGTTTAATATAATTGATCATCAGGGAAATGCAAATCAAAACCACAATGACATATCACCTCACACCTGTTAGGAGGGCCATCATCAAGAAGACAAGAGGTAACAAGTGTTGTAGAGGATGTGGAAAAAAGGGGACCCTTGCGCCCAGTGGGTAGAAGTGTAAAGTGGTGAAGCCATTATGAAAAACAGCAGGGTGGGTCCTCAAAACATTCAAGATTGAATGACCATGTGATCCAACAATCCCAATTCAGAAGAATTGAAATCAGTATCCTGAATAGGTACCTGTATACTCATGTTCACTGCAGCATTACTCACAATAGCCATGATATGGAAACCCAATATCCAAGATATGGAAACCCAAGGAGTGTCCTTTGACATATAAATAGATAAAGAAAATGTGCCCAGTTTCACTCAGTGAAATAAGTGAAATTAACTGGGCAGAGAAAGACAAATACTATATGGTATTATTTATATGTGGAATCTAAAAAAAAGAAAGAAAAGAAAAACTGATTTCATAGAAACAGAATAAAATGGTGCTTGCAAGAGGCTGGGGGAAGGGAAATGGGTGACATTGTTCAAAGGAAACACAAATTTCCATTTGTAAGAACAAGTTCTGAAGTTCTAGGGTACAGCATGGTAACAGTAATTAATAATATATTGCATACTTGAAAGTTGCTGAGAGTAGATCTGAAGCATTCTTACCACACACACGCAAAAGATAATAATGTGAAGTAATGGATATATTAATTACCTTGATCTTGGTAAACTTGCCATGATGTATATGTATATCAAATCATCACATTGCATAATTTTAAATATACACAATGTATTCATCCAAAGAAAAGTATAAATAAATATGGCACCTGGGTGGTTCAGTCAGTTGAGCCTCCGACTTTGGCTCAGGTCATGATCTCATGGCTGGGTTCCTGAATTTGAGCCTTGCTTGGGGCTCACTACTGTCCTCTGTCCCCACCCCCAGCCCCTCCCCTGCTTGTGCTCTCTCGCTCTCAAAAATAAACATCTTTGTAAAAAATAAATAAGTAAATTAAAAGTATAAATAAATAAACAAATTCCACGTTCAACAACAGTATGGGCCAAAAACCAAAGTAATAAATGGTGGTGCTTGTCGACTCAGCCATAAGGTCTCCATGGTTAGAGTCCTACCAGGAGGATCAATTGCTTTTCTCAGCGCGCATGATTGGTTTTCCCAACACTGTTGCTTAATCATGCTGACACACTCCAAGGTACTGCTCAATTGGATTGATTAATTCGTCTCTGTTCTCTTTTCAGTTTTCCAAAAAGTCTTCTGCAGAGCTTAGTGGCTTCATCTCTACCATTTTCTATCCGTCCACAGTTCTTTGGAGAAAGTTTCTCTTGAAGGGAAATCTGAGGCCTTGTCTGTCAGTGTGACAGTTCTGGAGAGGTGACTGCCAGGCAAGGATCGAGTACACTTAGTCATCTGTACATAAACTATGCTCTCTTCTGGCATTTTAAGTTAGAAGTCAATGAGGACATCTTAGTCTTCTTAACACAGGACAGATCGTCTCTCTGCGTGCATGTTTTTCTAGTGCGGAGCCAAATGCTGCTCGCACTAAAAAGAAGGATATGTGTTTGTTTGTTTTGCTCTTAAGTCTATTTTGAAATAGAGCTCAGTCCTGTAATTCATCTTGTCACCCCTGGCACACGTGCGTCTTCTTTCTTCCCATTTATCGCCATGATTCCATTGTCTGCTGCTTTGTGTCATATGTTCGGTGTGGGTCTCTGTGTTGAACTCCATTTACTTGGTGATTATGAAAATTCAATTTTGGCTGATGTGTAACATTGCCCTCTATAAATATGAGGTTTTCTAAATAAACATGAAGAGTAAAAGAGTTTAAGGCAATAGTCATTGTTTGAAAGCAAACCAATCCTGCTAGCCCGGTGTCCTTTGCTTCAACCACTGAGCAAAACTTCTATCTGGAAATAGTTTGCTACATTTATCGGCATGTCTATGTATGTGAAAATAATAAAAATGTATTTTAAAGATGTTTCTATAATGATGAATTGAAAACTCTATTGTTTATTTTTCTTCTTCTTCTGGTCATCCAAGTGAGAACCTTCTTAACCTTCAAAATAAAACAGTCAGCTATTCAGGACATGGCCAAACTATAGGCAAGTCCAACAAACAGAG
>NC_043706.1:16159163-16160732 GCF_006229205.1 Suricata suricatta | reverse complement strand
AGAGACAGTGCAAGCAGGGGAGGGTCAGAGAGAGAGGGAGATACAGAATCTGAAGCAGGGTCCAGGCTCTGAGCTGTCAGCACAGAGCCCAATGCGGGGCTCAAACCCATGAACTGTGAGATCATGACCTGAGCTAAAGCCAGACACTCAGCCGACTGAGCCACCCAGGCGCCACTGGGTTGTGGTATTATAACCATGGGCTCAATATACATTTCTAGGTGGATACATCAATTAAAAAGGTTATTAAGGTGTTATTTCAACACATTTATGAATGAGTTTGCATTTATACTCTATTTTTTGTGAAAAGGATTTAAAGCGACAAGTTTTAGGTCACTAGATAAGTCCAAAACTAAAATATTTCTGGGACACCTGGGTGGCTCAGTCAGTTAGGTGTTTGACTTTGGCTCAGGTCGTGATCATGAGGTTTGTCGGTTCGAGCCCGACAGTGGGCTCTGTGCTGACAGCTCAGAGCCTGGAGTCGGCTTTGGATTCTATGTCTCCCTCTCTCTCTGCCCCTTCCCCCCACACTCTCTCTCTCCCTCTCTCTCAAAATAAACATTAAAAAATAAAAAAAGAAAGATGGTGAACAAAAGACTCTAAAACAAGTAAAATATTCCATAAAGTAAAAAAAAAACCCCACATTTCCAGGTTTTTGATGACCATTATCCAAATCCCCTCCCTCAACACATACACAAACACACACACTGACACATATATTACAATACACTTAATTATAAGTGTCCTCAGGGCGTGCCTGGGTGGCTCAGTCTGTTAAACGTCAGACTTTGGCTCAGGTCATGATCTAGTGTTTGTGGGTTTGAGCCCCACGTCAGGCTCTGTGTTGATAGCTCAGAGCCTGGACCTGCTTCGAATCCTGTCTCTCTCTCACTCTGTCCTTTCCATGCTCATATTCTCTCAATAATAAATGTTAAAATATTTAAAAAAAACAAACAATAAGTGTCCTCAAGGTACAAACAATCTGTTGCTCTCTCTTTCTGCCCCTCCCTGCTCTCATTTTCTCTTTCAAAAATAAATGAAACATTAAAAAAGGGGCAGGGAACCTCACTAACATAGAGTACAATAGGGAGGCTAGAAGGGGGAGACCGTAGTGGGTGCTGTGCCGCTCCATGTGAGATACAGGAAGAAGTGTAGATTACTGGCCTCAACAGAAGAATCCTCAACAGGAAGGAATCATCAATTACAAGCCCTCACTGGGAAGGTTGTATATTGTATCTTCATCAAGAGACCCACCACTTCTGCAATCAGCCAGTGAGAAACCGTCATCTTCCTGAAGTCTTGCTCTTCTCCAAAGGACTTTTGTCCAGGTCAACCCCTCTCAACTTCCTCCTCCATAAAATAACATTCCTCTCCTCTGTTTGTTGGACTTGCCTATAGTTTGGCCATGTCCTGAATAGCTGACTGTTTTATTTTGAAGGTTAAGAAGGTTCTCACTTGGATGACCAGAAGAAGAAGAAAAATAAACAATAGAGTTTTCAATTCATCATTATAGAAACATCTTTAAAATACATTTTTATTATTTTCACATACATAGACATGCCGATAAATGTA
>NC_043706.1:16157931-16159063 GCF_006229205.1 Suricata suricatta | reverse complement strand
GCCAGCTGAATTAGCTTTGAGCTCCACAAAAACAGAAACCTCTATTAACAAAAGGGGCCTGATATTAAGTGTTGGCAAGTAAAGGTTTGGATGAAAAATGTGATGTTTTAACTACCTAGTGTTTGTCATGGAAGTTCAAAAGATAAGAGCAAGTCCAATTGCTTATCCACCACACGAAGTACTGCAGAATATTAGTCTAATGCCTTACAGCTAAAGCAGTGAGAGAGTCTGAATTTGAAATATGCATAGTATTCTCTTTATCTAAAAAAGTTATACACAGGCAGCAGAAAGAATAAAAGTAAGTGTTCCCTTAGGCAGGGATAATTGGCTGACCGATGATATCCAGAGATCGAAAAATACATAGAGCCTTCCCTGAAGGATCAGATGGGTTCATTTAGAGGACGTTTTCAGGCATGATTCCATCTCCTGTCCAAAAAAAATCCACTTTGCACAAAGGCAGTGGCTAGGTGCTTTGGGACCCCAGGAGAAGAGAGGTGGTCCCTGAGGCCAAGTCTCTAATTCTTACTGAGCCTGCCATTATCTTTTTCCATTCTCCATCCTCACTTCCCTTTACAGTGTGCAAAGCACTTGTCTAATCAGTTTCTAGCGCTGTAGGTGAGGAAACTGAGGCTCAAAGAGAGCATATGACTTATTGAGGTCCTACACCTAAAAATGAGGGCAATTGGATTCGAAGTCTTAGATTTACTTCCAACAAACTCTGCTGTGTGGCAGGATTTGAAGAAAATTGAAGTACTTCCTTGTCCAAAGAATCTCCCTCATGCACATGTCATGATACCTTGACATCCTACCATAAAAGATATTCTTCTGGTTTAATCAATTTTTTAAATGTTTACTTATCTTTGAGAGAGAGAGAAAGAGACCCAGAATCTGAAGCAGGCTCCAGGCTCTGAGCTGTCAGCACACAGCCTGATGGCCAGACGTGGGGCTTGAACTCATGAACCACGAGATCATGACCTGAGCTGAAGTAGAACACTTAATCGACTGAGCCACCCAGGTGCCCCTAATCAATTTTAACAAAAAAAAAACATCAAGAATTTGTGAACACTCACATGGGTACTTTCTGTGTGCTTCTCTAACCTTTATGAAGACTCTACAAGGTAGAGATTCTTCT